>NW_016161257.1:49240-53562 GCF_001687245.7 Rhagoletis zephyria
TTTTTTTTGTTGTTTGGTTTGTGGCTAAAATAAATATTTTTGCTTTGCGGTTTCCTAGTTCATCAGCTTGCTTAACGACTGCCCCTACCGCTCACAAACAAAGGCAGAGCAACAACAGATCAGTGATCTTTGATCTTTCAATTCGACAAGTAAGAAAATGTACAAAACAAAAGAAACAATACAAAATTGTAGCGGAACAAAAACTTTGCCCGAATTCGGTCTGCAACATTTCTTTTGAGGTTTTTTCGTGTCTGTTGTCTGTATTTAGTTGGTAGCAATGGTAGGCGCCAACCGGCTTCTTTGCCTCGCTAACCTTATTTCCTTTTTCTTCTTTCAAATCATTGTATCTTTTCCAGCCGCCACTTCGAGTTCGGCCGTCGCCTTAATTGGGTCAGTCAGATTTTCGTATTTAATTGGATTACCGCCTTTTAATTTTGGAACACGTCATACTTTTTTGTATTTTATGCGTCGTTATTCTTTCCGTGGTGTTAGCCTTTGAACTTACACTTGTTTCTTGGCGCGTATTGAGAGAGTCATTAATGTGGTTTGGGCATCAAATGCCACGATAATTTCTTGTTAATGAAGTGCAGCTGATGGATATTAGAGATAACGCGGCGATAATGAAAAAAGACAGCTACTATTCGGAAGCTCTAAGAGGGTGAAAGACAAGAAAGAAGTCTTAAAGCGTGCTCTGAAGCACTCCTACTATCAAGAGCAGAATTGGGCAGAGAGATTTAAAGCAGTCGCGTCCAAAATATGCGCATATGTATATCTCGCGCTGTTTAAAGAGTGCAATATACTTTAAATCACTGATGGGCACTTCCTTGCCCGCGTGCAAAGCTCTTTTAGGCTTTCTGTACATTTTGTACACTCGCGTACAGAGTAAAAGCTCTCTCTGCCCATCGCTGCTTTATATGCACACTCGCAGAGTAAAAGCTCCTTTAGAACAGTGGTCATCAGAAAGCTATTAAAAGCTCCAACCACGTTATGAGTTTGGTCGTGATTAATTTGGAGCGGTGAAAGGCACAACCTTGATCAAGAAGAGAGCCTTTTTAAGCTTTCTACACACCTGCATAAGCGTGCTCAGGGTGTAAATCGGCCCTGTCTATCACTGATTTAGAGCAATGATGACCACATACGATTTTGCCCCTGTGCGAGAATCGCTTTACTGGCGTGTAGAGCTTTCCAAAGCTTTTTTTTACGTTTTTTGTACTGTGCGAGTAGAAGCTTTATCTGAATAAATCTCTCACGTCTGAGTTAGTTAGGAAAATAGGAAATTATGAGTCAGATAACCAGAAGGGAGTGAGCCCCAATGAAGCCCCCATTCATTAATGTGACGATTCAGGTGCAACGCAATTATTTGCGTCTTCTCGAACATGCAAAAAAAGCCATCTCGACATGCGTCAGATTTTGATACTGACGGTTCACCTCGATGCCCTGCCATCGTAAGACTTATTTTGTGGAGTTATTCAACAGACTGCAACGTAACCCCCATTAATTAATGTGCCGCGATCGAGTAGTAAAGCCCCAAATTCCCTCTTGGGCTCCCCTACTGTAGTGATTTGGACTATGTTCTTGTGGTGCAAGATATGTACTTGGGGTGCAAGATCTAGACAGAGTAGACATAATAGAATAGAATTACATACATATCCCCACGTTGTCTGTCCCTAAATACTGCTTGGTATGTTTCTATATGCCTACTTGCATGGCCTAAGACTTATTTCCACCACGCGAACTCTTTTGCTCTACGACCTTCAGACATTATGTCCCAAATTCCAACTAAAAACAATTATGTATGTTATCGTGATTTCAAAAAAAAAAAACAAAAAACAATAAATTCTCTTCACAAGAAGATCTGAATATTTGCATACAAAAAAAAAAAGCAAAAGAATTACATTATCTCCTTTTATTCCAAACAAAATCGTGCCATTGCAAAAGCCTACATTAGCAGGCGATATCAGTGCCCCAACTCACTGCACACACAATTATCAGCGTTGCAGCACGCTGTTGCATTCCAATCTTATCAGCATAGTAAAAATTAAGCTAATTTGTAAAAATCCTCTTTTGGATGCACATACATTTACGATCGTATATACATATATATGCCTATCTTGGATATCGCTTATTTGCATTCTGTAGAATTTTTTACTACGAATATCTCGCAACAGCAGCATCAACCCACAGCCAGCAAGCAGCANGCTCTTTTAGGCTTTCTGTACATTTTGTACACTCGCGTACAGAGTAAAAGCTCTCTCTGCCCATCGCTGCTTTATATGCACACTCGCAGAGTAAAAGCTCCTTTAGAACAGTGGTCATCAGAAAGCTATTAAAAGCTCCAACCACGTTATGAGTTTGGTCGTGATTAATTTGGAGCGGTGAAAGGCACAACCTTGATCAAGAAGAGAGCCTTTTTAAGCTTTCTACACACCTGCATAAGCGTGCTCAGGGTGTAAATCGGCCCTGTCTATCACTGATTTAGAGCAATGATGACCACATACGATTTTGCCCCTGTGCGAGAATCGCTTTACTGGCGTGTAGAGCTTTCCAAAGCTTTTTTTACGTTTTTTGTACTGTGCGAGTAGAAGCTTTATCTGAATAAATCTCTCACGTCTGAGTTAGTTAGGAAAATAGGAAATTATGAGTCAGATAACCAGAAGGGAGTGAGCCCCAATGAAGCCCCCATTCATTAATGTGACGATTCAGGTGCAACGCAATTATTTGCGTCTTCTCGAACATGCAAAAAAANAATATTTGCATACAAAAAAAAAAAAAGCAAAAGAATTACATTATCTCCTTTTATTCCATACAAAATCGTGCCATTGCAAAAGCCTACATCAGCAGGCGATATCAGTGCCACAACTCACTGCACACACAATTATCTGCGTTGCAGCACGCTGTTGCATTCCAATCTTATCAGCATAGTAAAAATTAAACTAATTTGTAAAAATCCTCTTTTGGATGCACATACATTTACGATCGTATATACATATGCCTATCTTGGTTATCGCTTATTTGCATTCTGTAGAATTTTTGACTACGAATATCTCGCAACAGCAGCATCAACCCACAGCCAGCAAGCAGCAAGCTAGACACACACAGTCAGACACTTAGCCAAAACTTAGTTGCTTATCTTTGCAGACATTTTCATCTTACACCTTCCGTGTCGGTCCATACCTCTGTATAGCTTATCTGTTTAATGTGTGTTTGTCCGTGCGTTGGTGGTGTAAGATAACATAATTCGTTGTGTTTAGCCACATTTGTTTGTACTAAAAATACCAGAAAAAAAATTTACTTGCGACTAAATATGTTGCCGATTCAGTTGCGGTGGGTTGTAGAAGAAACGTGGGAAGCTGCAGAAAAAACACAACTGTCTACAACCTCGTTTACATTAATTATCTGCAGCTTGGGTAAACATGAGGGCGGGCGGGCATTACCAGTGAAGTTGTAAAATAATATAAAAAAAAAAAGTTAAACAGTGGGCTTAATTAAGCAAACAAACGGCAGCAAAAGTGTTTTGGGAGTGGCGGGTGAGTGCTTTAGGTGCAGGCTTCTTTTTACGCTGTAATTAATAAATTTACCAAACCAGGTATTTAGCGTATTTTCTATATTTAATGAGCGTTATCTAGCTACCATCTAGGAATTTATGAAGAATTTTTAAATCGCTTGGAGTGAATTATGAAATACTTGATTAGACAGAATTCATAGAATTCGGTAATAAATTTTTCCAAATACTGCGTGGGAGGCCAGTAAGGCCCCAAATATGGTAACGGATATGAGGCACTACTAATCATTTATTTAAGGCTGATGTGAGTTGTAGAGGAAACGGACCGCAAGTGAAACTCAAATAGAGTGCGCGGTTAATGACTTATGGCGTGCTCTTTTCTACAAAAAAAAATGTTGCCTCTTCGTACATATGTATATGTGCGTACAGGGCACAGAGAAGGCAGCATTTTTCTATAGAAAAGAAAACACCATTACTGAAACGACTGTATGCAGAGAAGAATGAGATCATTAAATACAACACCTTTTCTGACCCTACCTATATTCCGAATTGAGGTATGTGAATGGCAAATCCTGGAAGAACAGCAGCTGGATTCCAACTTTTGCTATCGTTAGATGAATTTTTAACAATTTTTAGCGATTTTCGCGATTCTATCTTAAAAAAANACAGGGCACAGAGAAGGCAGCATTTTTCTATAGAAAAGAAAACACCATTACTGAAACGACTGTATGCAGAGAAGAATGAGATCATTAAATACAACACCTTTTCTGACCCTACCTATATTCCGAATTGAGGTATGTGAATGGCAAATCCTGGAAGA
>NW_016161258.1:0-27016 GCF_001687245.7 Rhagoletis zephyria
ATTAAGTTTATATAAGTGTTTCGGCGTTTTTGTGTCATTTCAAAACTTGGGATTTTCGCAACATTGAAATCTCCCTCCACTTTAATGCACTTCTTACATACATATGTATATTACACCGTTTGACAGTTAATTTTACACACAAAAATATGAAGACATTCGCGAAACCGTGGGCCAAATATATGTAGTAAAATTGTGTTTTCAGTTTTTCTCTCTGACGCGTCATGACGTAAGAATTTTTAAAAGGACTTGGAAATTTAAAAAATATGAGTAATTCAAAAAATTATTTAAAAAATTCAGTGCAATGTAGAAAACCCTTATGGCGATTAAATTAAAGAGAAAATTCTGTAGCATTAAATAAAATTTTTTGGTGCATAGGAAGTCTAGGTATTGAAAATGTCTTTTTAAAATTTTATCCTTGAAATTTTGCAAAATGTATCTTTGAGAAAACTAATATTGAACGGATTTAAAAGCACGTTTTAACGCAGATATATCGCTGATGATAAGCACCTCGTAAATTCCATAACGATGAAACAACCAACTCTGCAAAAGACTCCATCAAATTCAGAACTGTCGCAAACTTACAATTTTACCCTTATGTTTTTTATTTTTCTTGTTTTGGTCATTTTATTCTTTGTCATTGACAGCTGTTCGTCTTGTGTCAAGTGCCTTTCACTTGACGTTTTTTACTTGCGCAAGGTTGCCGCTCTTGCAGCTAGTGAGTGGAGAATTCGGAGCTAGTAGGAATGAGTCGGAGAGAGTAATGGGAGACGGTCGTTTCAAGGTTTTTAGTGTGCACAGACTTTTGAATATTNACTTGACGTTTGTTTGCTTGCGCAAGGTTGCCGCTTTTGCAGCTAGTGAGTGGAGAATTCGGAGTTATTAGGAATGAGTCGGAGAGAGTAATGGGAGAAGGTCGTTTCAAGGTTTTTAGTGTGCACTGACTTTTGAATATATCATCTATTAAAACACATGTAATAATTATACAAAAAATTACCAGTAAATAAATACAACTAAATAAGCACGATAAAGATCAATGTAATAAAATTTAACCTCACCAAAAGAACTGCATATCCACGAATGTGTTTAATGAAAAGAAACATTTTTTGGTGGCCCATGAGGGGAATCAGTGACTACACAAAGGACATTTGAAATCTTGCTACATACAACGCGAGGGAAGAAAACTGCAGCAAATTTTACACACTAACATCATTTGGTAATCAGAACAACCATTCCATTGGTAAACGCTTCTGCAATCTTTCGGCGAAAGACAACCTGTATTCACACACTTTCTGTGATAGCAAACGGCTCTTCTCAAATAACTGTGTACCTACATCGTCACACAGCAAATCGCCTCACCGCTTGCATATATCGTAACCTAACCGCTACTTACTTATCTACATCANCACACTAATATCATTTGGTAATCAAAACAACCATTCCATTGCAAACGGCTCTTCTCAAATAACTGTGTACCTACATCGTCACACAGCAAATCGCCTCACCGCCTGCATATATCGTAACCGCACCCCTACTTACTTATATACATCAACAGACATGGATGCTTCTAGAATAGAAGAATCGTTTAATCTAGAAAGCCTCATCGCGCTTCAAAGGGAAAGTTCAAAAATTGTTAAAGAATATCTTCCTAGGTTTAAGAAATATGCTAAGGACAGACGGACGGCAAGATGGCAAAGGAAAACTCTACTGAAATGAGGCATTTACAAACTATGTTAAAGGGCTGCGCAACAGAATTTCTTCGCCTCAATGTTACTCATATCAACGATCTACTCACTCATTTTGCGGTAAAGAAGTGTGCTCCGGAGACGCTGCAAGCTTGGGAGCACTATTTAGCATCTAAAACAACGGTACCCTCGTACTCAGATTTCGATAAGTTTTTTAGCAACCGCTTGATCAGTTTAACCAACATCGAGAGAAGCAGACAAATAGTACAACAAACTTGTCCCCAAGAAATCGTGAAGACGAAATATTCCACGGACCACAAACCCAAATCGTCACAGTCAAAGCCTCATTTGCAACGCAAGTCCTACGATGTTTCCACATCCACGTCATCAACTACAGAAAAGTGTTTCATACCAGAATGCAAAGGACCACATCACATTAGATCCTGCCCGGACTTTCTAGCATTTGTTTTGCTAAGAAAACAGTCGCCGATCAACTTCGTCTGTGCATAAACTGTCTGGGTAACACTCACTTCGTATCCAAGTGTCCAAGTAAAGCAAACTGCAAAACCTGTGGTAAACGCCATCACACTTTACTATACTTCACCTTCAGCGGTAGTTCAACAGCGGCTAGACAAGTAGAGCCTGTGTCAACATAGTCAGCGCAAGCATTATCTACATTCGAAACATCACAAGTTCCAACATACACTGCTAGCTTCTTACCAGAGAGAACAACGCAGCAGCCAGCAAAGTTACTCTTAGCAACAGCAATAATCCCAGTCGTTAACGTAAACACTGGTCGAAAAATGATTCTAAGGGCCCTTATAGACCAATGCTCTGAGGGGACACTCATCACAAGCCGCGCAGTGCGTGCATTAGGCTTACGTCGCACTCCAGTTGTCACGGACGTCAGCGGCGTAGGAGCAAGCTCTGGTACAAGCACCGAGTGTGTTAGTTTTCAACTACGTTCAAATCTCAATCAGCACTTTGAGACATTCGTACCATTAGCCTTTGTAATGGACACAGTCACATCGGACTTACCCAGCAATCGGATAGAACCACAGGCGTGGCCGCATATGGACGGTCTCGTATTGGCAGACCCCACCTACTTCAATTCCAACAAAATTGACTTGTTGATTGGTACAGAAATGCATGCGTATATTCTGTTACCAGACATCCGCATCGGCCGGCGTGATCATCCTATAGCGCAGAACTCACATTTTGGGTGGATTTTGTATGGTCAAGTGGCTCCCGCAGCTCCAACTATCGACCCGTCAGCCACCATTCATTGTCATCACACCGCAATCAGTCCACACTTGGAATCACTAGTTCAACGTTTCTTCGAGACGGAGGAAATACAAGAAGAGCGCGCTAGATCAGAGGAGGAACAATGGTTCATCGACTTTTTCAATCAACATTGTATATGGTACGGCTGCCGCTCAAAACTCACTTCGACCCAAACCAGACGTTGGGCCGATCTAAACAAATGGCCACCCATCGATTCCTGCAACTTGAAAAACGTTTACTGCGTTCAGAAGAACTGATGGAACGTTATTCAGCTGGCATTCAAGAATATTTCGACTTGAATCAAATAGTTTCATCCACATCAACAGAAGAAGAACGTTTCACTGCCACGAGCACAAACCAATCAGCAGTTACTGCGTGTGTATTGCCACATCATGCGGTTATACGTGAGGACAAGCTAACTACGAAACTTCGTATTGTATTCGACGCCTCAGCGAAAACGTCAAATGGGAAATCACTAAATGATATTCTATGCATAGGGCCGGCGCTTCAGAATGAACTCCCAGCAGTTATTTTGGCCCAACTTGGCTAAGTCAAAACAGCTTCAACAGGCCGAAACTCAACAAGAATACGCATACATTTACCGACGATGAACTCGAAGCGAAATCAAATAATGTTGTTGTAAACGTCGTTATCAAAAGCGATTCAATCATTTACCTCTATTCATCATTAACCAAATTGATTCGCATCAACGCCTGGATTCAGCGCTACCGCTACAACGCTCGCAAGGAAAACAAATCGCAACGCCGAAAAGGCCCTCTTCTAGTTTTCGAATTACGCGAAAGTTTGCTAAAATTTGTCAAACTTGTGCAAGCTGAAGCCTTTGCAGCCGAAATGTCTTGTATTAATTCAAAGGAGCAACTGCCAAAGGGCTCTATAATACGAGGTTTGGCTCCATTCATTGAAGAATCAACGGGATTGCTCCGAGTACGGGGCAGATTGCAACGATCAAGCTTGCCATACCGCCAGAAGCACCCAATCATCATGCCCAGTAAACAGCACTTCACCAATTTGTTGATCAACAATTCTCACCACAACAAATCTCCGCCAACACTTTTGGGTGGTTAAAGGTCGTCAAACCGCGAGAATTCGAAGGTGCATTACATGCTTTCGAGGCAAGCCGGAAACATCAAGCCAAATGATGGGTAATTTGCCTTTTCATCGAGTCAATCGACCAACGAGACCATTCGAAGCAACTGGAATCGATTACACCGGCGCATTTGAACTAAAGTCGTCGAAATTTAGAGGTATTTAACACTACATATAAGGGCTATATCGTTATATTTATTTGCTTAGCAACTAAATCCATCCACCTGGAGGTCGTTACGGGTATCTCAACAGAGCATTTTCTCATGGCCCTGCATAGGTTTATCGGTCGCCGTGGGTTATGCCGTGAGATATTCAGTGACAACGGCACAATTTTTTTGGGCGCCGACAATGTAATAAATAAACGAACTTTTGCTAAAGCAGTGGAAAAAGACGTAGTGCGCCAACTAGCTGAAAAGGGCATTCAATGCCATTTCAATCCGCCACACGCACCCAACTTTGGAGGAATATGGGAAGCAAACGTTAAGTCAACCAAGTATCACCTCAAACGCATTGTTCAAGGCGTTCGAATGACTATGAAGAGTTAGCAACGGTGTTGATTCGCATTGAATCGTGTTTAAACTCACGCCCGCTATGCCCACTCACAGCTGAGCCTGATGATTTGGAAGTACTGACGCCCGGCCACTTCTTGATCGGAGAAGCATTGTTAGCCCCGCCACCAGAGTAATCAACAACTAAGTTAACACTAAGCAAAAACTACCTCGCATTGCAGCAGATGATACAACACTTTTGGTCTAAATGGTCGTCCGATTGGCTCTCGGACTTTGCAAAATCGCCCAAAATGGCAGCAAGAACAACAAAACCTCGAAATAAATGATCTCGTTCTCATCAAAGATGATCGCTTATCTCCGAACGATTGGGCAAGAGGACGAATTATTGAAGTCCATCCAGGAGCAGATAAATTAATTCGCGTTGCAACATTGAAGACAAAGTATGGCACTCTAAAACGTCCGGTTAGCAAGCTGTGTGCTTTACCAATTAAGGAAAAGCCTGAGCACCGCGTAGAATAAAACGACTACGTTCTTCCACATACATACATTCATACACATTTATTTATTTCATACAACAACACACAAATAGCTACAGTTCACTGCAATCTACAACTCACGAAGGAAGTCAATACTGCCATGGGGCAGTATTGGGGGCAGCATGAATGGATTTAAAAGCACGTTTTAACGCAGATATATCGCTGATGATAAGCACCTCGTAAATTCCAGAACGGTGAAACAACCAACTCTGCAAAAGACTCCATAAAATTCAGAACTGTCGCAAACTTACAATTTTACCCTTATGTTTTTTATTTTTCTTGTTTTGGTCATTTTATTCTTTGTCATTGACAGCTGTTCGTCTTGTGTCAAGTGCCTTTCACTTGACGTTTTTTACTTGCGCAAGGTTGCCGCTCTTGCAGCTAGTGAGTGGAGAATTCGGAGTTAGTAGGAATGAGTCGGAGAGAGTAATGGGAGAAGGTCGTTTCAAGGTTTTTAGTGTGCACAGACTTTTGAATATATAATCTATTAAAACACATGTAATAATTATACAAAAAATTACCAGTAAATAAATACAACTAAATAAGCACGACAAAGAGCAATGTAATAAAATTTAACGTCACCAAAAGAACTACATATTCACAAATGTTTTTTAATGAAAAGAAACAAGTATAAACTCGACATCATCCTTTAATATCGTCCTTCTAACTTTATTAGCTTAAAAATAAATCATATCTTTGAAATAATAAAGTCCTTAAAAAAATCCCGACGTCAGAGATAAAAACGCAGTTTTACTATATTTGGCCCATAGTTTCGTGAGTACATTGATTCCTTTTTGTGTTTTTTTTGTTTGTGTTTTGAATTTTTCTTGTTTTTGTCTTACCGTGTTATAAAAACTTTGCTCGTCTACTGCCGCTTTAATTTCTTCTTCATTCGAAAATCTTCGTCCTCGGATAAAGAAAAGAAGCGTATTCTGTTAAATTTTGCTTTACAAAACTCTGGATGGAAAAATTGGAAAACCATATGGATAAAGAAAACATCCGATTTTTTCATACGGAATTTCCATATACAGAATTTCGCAATACAGAGTTTTTAAAATGCAGAACTTTGCTATACACGAGTATGCCCTTCCACTTTCCTCAATGGTTAACCCATCAGCAGATACATGTTTATCAGTGTCTACGACACCGATAGAAATTTTTTATTTCATTACCTTCAATACTTATTGACTTATACTGTTCGACCTGCTCCAGGTCAGATACGTCTACGGTTTTGAACTTGAAGTCTAAGGTAGATCGAACCGTTTAACTAAACTAGTCAATTTGCATGCGTTTTGCGTCACTGAATTCGAATCTGAGGTCGGAAATCAAAAATTTACCCGTTTGTTCCTTTACATGTATGTATTGCCATTCTCGGCACCATGAGCGCCAAAGGAGCATTTTCCATCTTAGAGAAGGAAGAAAATAGTTAAAAGTGGTCTAGCGGCAAACGAAAACAAGAGAAAGTACCGCCCTTCAAATTATATACATCGCAAGTCATTATTAGCAATTAAAACTTTGAAGTATGACTTTGGTGCAAAAACTGATAGGGCTTCGATAAAGGGAGATATAAACTGGCTTAAAGTGCCACATAAGGGAGAAACAGGAGTAGTTAGGCGCTTAAAAACTTTTAATGCTTACGACTGAGCCGCACTGTTGCTTCATTTAGCTCTTTTTAACAATTCGCAAATTTCTATGAAAT
Organism: Rhagoletis zephyria; assembly: GCF_001687245.7. Classification (NCBI taxonomy): domain Eukaryota; kingdom Metazoa; phylum Arthropoda; class Insecta; order Diptera; family Tephritidae; genus Rhagoletis; species Rhagoletis zephyria. The sequence continues at coordinate 6,818 of NW_016161258.1, forward strand.
TAATTTCAAATGATAGCTCTTAACATGAAATTCATTTCCATTCACTCCAAAACTGTCGGTCGGACTGACAATGATCGGTTTGCGTTTCACTTTCAGTAGGCGAATTTCAAGTCACGTTTTTTGCTACACTCATTTCTGTCACACACAGATTTGTATAAAAAAGTGATTTGCTGAAGTATTCCAGCGTCTTGAGAGATCTCGTTTACCCATAGGCTATTATTGTGCATCTGTAAACATTCAAATATTTGTATGTGCAAATATACAAATGTAACCACGTACGTAAATGGCTTTTAAAATGAATTGAATTCGTGTTAAATGCTTAGCGGACTGTTTTTATTACCATGCAGAAAATCTATTTGTTAACAGGTTCCGTTTTGGACAGTTTTTTATTCGATTTTTAGATATTTTTTCGTTTTTTCTTTCCTGTTACAAATTCCATTTTTGTACATATTTTATAAAAAAAAATTATTGTAAGCTGCACGCAACAATTTAAATTCATTAAATCTGAAAACTCACAACTGCCTCCACCGCGATTTGAACTTGCGAGTCGGAGGTTTTCTCGCTGACCTACTTTCGTTTCCGCAAGTTTCAACTGTCCCGCTCTGCATCCCTTTTGCACTAGTTCAGAGATAGTTCTGATCTATAAATTTTACTGCAGGGTACTTTTATATACATATACATATATGTCTATGTACTTAAGTATGCACATGTGTATGTATGTACTTTTATTTATTCGCGTGCTACATTCGAGAAACTTTTTACACTTCACACCTGCAGAAAATTTTAATTTTTAATTTTTCTAAATTTTTGGTTTATTCGCATTTATTTGTGAAATCAGTGCACAAATTTTCTAATAAACTTTCCCCTTCATTGTTTTATTCCAGCTCTAATTGAAACTGTAATCAAATTTTGGTATCGATATTTAAAAAGTATTTTTTATGGCTGTGTGATTAATTGATTATTCAAAATTTTAATTAATCATAAACTAAATAACTCAACTATTCGATTAATGGAAATTATGATTACTCAAAAGTTCAGTTACTCGAGTAATCAAGATTTTGATTAACCAAAGCCAAAAATAGTTGAATAATCAACATTATGAGTAAAATGAGAAATCAACATTTCAAAGTACTCTTTACATATAAAGCAGTTGAAGTTCCTTACCCAGCAAAACCAGCGTGGCCGAAACTCCAACACAAACGCAAATTTTACGCTGTTACTAACACACATGTAATAATTTTTGATTGGAGTGCCATCTATTGTTTTTTCTTGCGAGGTATCTTTCGCATATGAGTAAGTAGTCAAGCTAATCTTTTCACATATGAGCAAGCAGGCAAACTATTTGGTTTGAAAAATCACATGTACACAAAACATCTGGGAGCATTTTTGATTCACTATTAAGAATGTGATAGCAAAACGTGCGAACTTAATGGGCACGCGTGACGGTCACGTTACTAGGAAAGTGACCGTCACTGTTCTTGCTGGGTTGATACTTTGAAAACAACGTTTCTGTTGTCAAAAATTAAAATTAAATATATTTTTTTAAACACAGAATGTAAAAAAGAAAATAAGCATTTTCCAAAGCAAACTCTTTTAACGAGCAAAATTAATTTCGTAATCATATTTCAAGTAGCTCGATTAATCATCGTTTTGAGTAATCAAAATCTTGATTATTCGAGTAATTGATTAACCGAATAACTGATTAACCAAATATGAAATCAAATAATCGCATAGCACTAGTATTTTAGTTTTCTGGACATATCTACATATATATATAAACGCGTTCGTTCGATTTTCAAAAATGGGGTGTCAAATTAAAGCGCTTGGCCTGTAGATGTGCAATAAGGTTTTACTTTTTCTAAAACAGTTACCACCCGTTAAAAAATCATATTAGGTAAGGAAACATGTATTAAAATATGGGTGTCAAACGAAAGAAGTTTCAGAAAGTAGTAGTTTGAAAATATTTTGAAGAGGGTTGCCACCTGCCTGAAATGTCGAATTTAGTTTTGTTATACACAAGTTATATGGAATATCAAAATATGGATGTCAAACGAAGCAGTGTTAAGAAATCTTTAGATTGAACGCAAAGAATATTTTTGAGGTTTTGGAAGGAGGTTGCCACCTGTTTAAAAAGTTAAATTCAAATTATTTAATAAGTTAAATGAATTATTAAAATATGGGTATCAATCAAAGGCGGTTTGAAACAATTTTATTTCTGAACTGTACTTAGCGGGGTTGCCAAATTTTTGAAAAATCTAATTCCACTTAATTCATCAGATAATTAGAATATGTATCGTAATGTCCGACGAACGAGAGTTAACTAACCCCCCAATTCTGTGCAATTGACAAATAATCAATCTTGACTATTTGTCAATAAATTTGCGCCTAAAACTATGCCGATAAGATTTGGCTGTACTTGCTAAATTTGTTGTGCATGTTTAAAGCGCCTAAAATTAAATTTTTGCAGCATAGTTTAGGCGCAAATTTATTGACAAATAGTCAAGCTTGACAATTTGTCCAGTGAACAGAATTGGGGGGTAAGTATTAAGCTTGAAAATACTCCACCTGTTTGAAAGGTCCAACTCAATTAACTAATACAAAAAGTATATGAAATATAAAATTACCATAGTCCAACGAAAGAATGTTCATAAATCTTTAGTTTTAAGATTTGGAATGTTTAAAGAGGGTTGCCACGTGTTATAAAGTTATATTCAAATTATTCAATAAGTTGGATGAATTATTAAAAGATGGGTATCAATCGAAATGGGGTTTTAAAAATGCTTTATTCTTGACCTTTATTTAGGAGGGTTGCTATTTGATCGAATAATCAAATTCGAATTAGTTCATTATTTCATTGAAATACATGTGTATCACAATGTCAGACGAAAGAGATTTAAGAAGATTTTAGTTTGAGAATACTTCTGAAAAGGAATTTTAAAAACAAGAGGTCAAATTAAGGACCTTAGCCTGTAGATGTGTGATAAAGTGATCGGTATAAGTTAATTTGAAATTTGATAAAATTAAAAACATGCACTATGCGAGACTGCTCTTCACTCAGAAACGGTTTTAGACGAAATATGGCACTCGGATCTCTTATAACTCTGACTATTTTTTTAGTTTTCGAAACTCAATTTCGGACGTTTTAACGCCATGCGGGTTCACTAGTTGAAGCTATTTTGCAGCAATTGATTTTAAGTATATCTTTTATAGTTAAAATGTGTGACTTGAATTTGCCAGATTTTTAAAATTCAACTTCTAGAAATTAATTAATTTGATTGCATTATATTCTATAACGTAGACAAACAATAGGAAACAAATTAAATACACAATCAATCCAATTAGAAAAATTAAATAAATAAAAAATGTGTTTGCAAAGGCTGACTCATTTATAAAATACTAGAATAGCATTAGCTTAGTTGAAGAGGTTGATGTCACCATTTCGACAGAAACCAAAAAAATTTAATTGGTAAAAAAATGTGAAGATAAATGAAACTAAAAATGCTGCGTTGGAGGAATTCGCTACAGAAAAGAAGATTTATAATCTGAAATCATGTTTCCACCGGTGCTTGCCTGCACGTTCATACAAAATTCTTTTTAATTGCTCTGAAATTAATATTTTATACTTCTTGTTCATATCTCTGAGGGAAGGAAATAAATGAATGGTCTGTTACAAGGTACCAGCCACTCCAACCTAACTTAATCTTTATATCTCTGCATATCATTACGTTGAACTTATTCGCAATTTTGCCAGATTTATAGTAAACTAAAGTATTTCAGACAAGCTCACAGTTTTTTAAATTACCTCCTCGTATAAATTACGTTTTTTTTTCGAAATTGCCTATTTTTACGAATGAATTAAATTTTCCTTTCGACTATTTTGTAAATTAATTTTTAAGATAATAGGACAAGCGTTTCCTTATTTGAAAAAATTGTTTACAGTTGTCCTTTGCATTCCAGTCGGCGCAGAAAATGTGGAAGGAATGGCTGCCTTCCAAAACGTATAAATATAATACGATGGGGCGTTCCTCAACCAAATTCAGAAATCGTACGTTCTTGAAAAATATTCTCAGTTAAGGGGCGTTTTCGCTTAGTAATGTATTGCGTATAATACTAAAATTAATTGACTTTTACTAAATTCCTTTTATGCGCTTTAGGTAGGGACACGATATCGAACAGAAAGTATCGATATGGTACTCATTTAAAGTATCGCTTTAAAAATATTGGGTACCCATTAATATCGGAATGAAAATACTCGATATTCCAAATATCGATACCAAAATCCAAAAAATTTATATGAATATAGGTCTCGTATATAGGCCGCTGTGGTGTGATGATTAGAAGTGCTCAAAACTTGAAAATGAAAAACAGCTTCCCATTAAAACTAATTCGCCGTTCAAAGTCGACATAAAACTGTAGGGACCCCTTTTGCGCCATAACATTAATAGCCAGAACACAATGAAAACGACGAGCTATGGACCATAGCTGTCAAATTATTTTAACACGTACTCTTATGTAGATAATTATTTTGCCGCCGACCGGGCTACGCGACGACTGTGGCCAGATTAGATCTATTTCTATTTTTCCAGCGACAGATAAGGTTCTTCCTCTTCTTTTATGTCAAACTCGTACAAATTCATGATGTCGCCGACGCATTCAAAAAAATCATGTCGCCATCGACAAAGCGTTTAGACAATGAAGATAACAAATTGGAAGCTGTGGCCCATAGCTCGTCGTTTTTAATGTGTTCAGAACGTAAGGCGCACTTGACAGATCGGAGGAGAATTTCGGTCAAACACTAACATATTGCGTTACAACACGTAGAGATTGAGGTGTTGTCTTAAAACACCGAGGTCGCGGGCTCAAATTCCACCACATGCAATCCTAACTATATTACACATTTCTGCTCTTAAAAGCCCAATTTATATCGGGAAGAATTGTTCATAACATTATCCTTGTAATGTGAGTTTATGACATTCGATACGATACTAGGGTTCTGGTACTCGATTCCAAAAAATATCGTTTTAAAACTATCGAGTAGAAAATATCGGTATCGAATGCCAAAAGTATCGATATGGTATCGTATCGTATCGAAATTCGTGGCCCTAGCTTTAGGTAAATTATGTATTTACATTGGAACTTATGTATATTTACATTATTATTATTACATATTCCCAATATGACTTAGGCTTTAAAGAGCAGAAATGGGTTCTATGTATCTCAGGATCCCATGGAATTTAAACCCTCGGCGTTGTAAGTCACCACACATGTGCAGACACTTATTAAAGTGCAAAAAGGTAATTTGTTTTTAAAAAACGAGACCAAGGCTCAGATACAATTTTTTGAATTGAGTATCGATGGGGATACACCAAAACATGGTTACCTGGTACACCGATGAGTACCGGTACCGGGGTCTAGAGCAGTCCAAAGCACTTTTAAGAACATATAACCTAAAACGCTTCAAGGAATGGATGAGCTTATCAAAGAATAACTTAAGAATTGTGACCCCACACTGAAGGCTGAACTATCACCTGACTAAACTGGCAATTTACTCGCATGAGCGATGCTAATTTTGCAGGACGGATAACGAGACTCCACAGCACATCTTAGAAGAATGCCCTGCACTGATACACAAACGCAAAAGGCACCTGGGTGAGCATCTGATAACCAAAGGCGAAGTAAAATCCGCAGATTTGGGTTCCATACTAAAGTTTCTCTCGGATACTGTATTAATAGTTATAATAATAATAGATTGGCGCTTACACATATGCCAGTGTTTGGCCGAGCTTCTCCTCCGATTTGTGGCGTGCGCCTTGATGTTGTCACACAAAGCGGAGGGACCTACAGTTTTCCGCCGACTCCGAACGGCGATTGTATTTTTATGAGAAGCTGCTTTTCATGGCACAAATACACTCGGAGGTTTGCCATTGCCTGCCGAGGGACGACCGCTATTGAGAAAAAACCTTTTTTCTAAATTTTTTTTTGCGATGTTGCTTTGATTAGGACTTGAACCCAGGCATTGCGCAGTGGAAGCGCGCACTGAAAATATCGGAACCCGGGCCCCGTCGTTACGGAGTCTGATGAGGATACGCTTCTTGCCCCCAGCCAGGGACAATCAAAAGTGTTCCCGGTTGTACCAACCATATTTATTACACCAGAAGCACAAGCAGCAAAACAACCTATATCTAAGGATGCCAAACCAGGAACCCCCACCAGCCAAGGCCTTCCGTGTTCCTCCAAAGCTACCGGCAGTACCAAGCACAGTACAACGACGACGGGAGCAGGGCGAAAGAAAAAACATCAAAAGTCCCTGAACCTAATCAGGAAAAGCCGCTACCAGAGGGCNATTACTTGAATGAAGAATAAAAATTGATTCGTCATTCTAAATTATTTTAATGATGAATAAAAATGTATTCGTTATTTGAAATTACTTGAATGAAGAATTTATTCATAATTCGAAAGTGCTTGAATGATGAATAAAAATTGATTTGTTATTTGAAATTACTTGAATAATGAACAAAAATTTTTTCATCATTCGCAAGTGCTTANCGGTCTACAAGCTGGACAAAATATCTAGCAATTCGGCTCCAAGCGGCTCCTATGAGTTGAAGGGGGCGGAATACTATAAAATCGTGGTTGAGAAAGAGAAGCAATCTGCAAACCCCAATCCACCTGACATAAAGCAAAAGAGCGAATGTCAAAAGAGAAATCGTTCCACCAACGACAGCACTACCAGCAGAGGGAGCAAGAAGCCTAAACCACGGTGTCCTTGAACCAAATCCAACTGAGTCAGTCTGGAACGATGGAATTTCCAGTTAGACTAATTTGGGGGACGTTACAAAGTCAGAATATGCGAAGTTTGAAATCGTAGCAAGTGCCGGTTTCAAAAACTGTAAGTTTTTCGTTTTCCAGCCGACATTTTCGAGTTTAAGTATTGTATAAAAAAGACTGTATGTGAGTAGTTTTTTAAATATCGAACCCTAACCGCCAAAATAACGTAAGCGACATTTTTTCAAAATTTTCTTTTTGATGCAGAAATATTCCTAGAGCATCTAGATGCATTTCTGCATCAAAAAGAAAATTTTGAAAAAAAAGTGACTTACGTTATTTTGGCAGTTAGGGCTCGATAATGTTTATACATACATGTATAGCCTGTGTGGAATTTCGTAGTCGTTTACAACAATAGCCAACTTTTGGTCCACTTATAACGGCAAACTTTTATCTGGTTTCAAAAAAATTAAGTATAAACACTTATTACTATGTAGGTATTCTTTTATTAATTAGTTTTTTTTTCAGTTAATAATATAAACTTGTATTATCGTCCGGGGCCGGTACTAAATATGTGAGGGCCCCCCCTCTAACCCTAAAATTTGTTTTTAAATATTTAAACGAATTTCCAACGTTATCACTACATCCTTATTCAGTGTTTTTGAAAGATACCAAGTATTTTCGTAGTATGTGGCGAATATCTTTTTTTTTAAGAAAAACTTCGTCTAAAGGCAGAATTTGTTTTGTTATACTGTTGTCCGAATCAAGTGAATGCGTAAAATTGTTTTTATTGTTTTAGTCAAATGCCTTCCTTTAAGCTCATGTGGGCTGTATGCAAGAAACTCGTATTCTATTGATATCTGATTTTCCCCTGTTGTAAATAACCTCGAATTCTTTGAAGGTCGCTGTACAATTTCGAGCTCAAAAAGTTTCATGAACCATGGGAAAATCATTACGATCGCCATATTTAGACAACCCGTGTTAAATTCGGAACCTTTTTTATGTTGCATATTAGGCCAGATTGGCGGTTGTTTTGACTAGCACGGAAATGACCTTACCACACTTGCATGTGTATCTAGACATGCGATTTCGCATTTATTGGATATTATAAAAGCTATGTGAATATTAAATAATCAAATTTAACAAAATTTTATAATTTTTATCTTCCAACTAAATTTAAGGAAAAATCCGGGACCGGGGAAAACACCCCCACCCTTTAGTCGGGCCTGCACCTATATGTATAAATATGTATATAATCGACTTGTATATATGTAAATAATANAAATAATCAAATTTAACAAAATTTTATAATTTTTATCTTTCAACTAAATTAAGGAAAAATCCGGGACCGGGGAAAACACCCCCACCCTTTAGTCGGGCCTGCACCTATATGTATAAATATGTATATAATCGGCTTGTATATATGTAAATAAATATAATCATTCATCTAGAACCTTATCGAAAACCTACCTTCACACTACAATTCATCGCCCAAAATCAAAGGGAACAAATTCTGATAGGATGCGTCGCAAACGCGAGAACACTATCTGGTATGGCTGATTAACACGTATGATTGGAACAACCTTCAAACCTGCAAAACTGCGAGGAACATATCTCCGCATTATGACAAGCCAAAGACAGAAGAACTTCTCAAGAGGTCGAGGAAAGATATAGTCAAATTAATAGCCACGATAACGGGACATTGGCACATTGGTGAACATGCAGCTAAAATGGGCTTACCTTGGTGCCGTAGCTGTAATCTTGAGGGAAGTATAGAAACGGTCCTACACTATCTTTGTGAGTGCCCAGCATTAGCACAAATAAGGCAGAACACACTCGGGAGATTTTCCATCCAAAATCTTTCCAAATTCACCATTACTAACCTAAATAGATTCATCGGAAAATCCAAATGGTTTGACGAACCCAACGAATCATGAAAGCAGATAAAATCAAGGGTGCCAGAGAAAGCGTATCAAAATGGTGCTTTCAGCACTAATTGGATTCTGAGAATGAACTCAGGCGACGCGTCTACCAACCAACCAAGTATATATTAATGAACATAGAGGATAACCTTTCCCGGCGATACCATATCAACTTATGGACTCACACAATTTCTATTCGCCGTTCAAGTAATTTCAAATAACGAATAAATTTGTATTTATCATTCAAGTAATTTCGAATGAAGACTAAATTTTCATTCATGATTCAAGTAATACTGAAGAACGCATAATTTTTCATTGATTCATCCTTTCTTGATCACAGTAACAGGTAGACGATCATGGTAAATGTACGTGTCTTATATACATACATACATATGTATGTAGATTTTGGCATTCTATTTTACATATATACATATTTATTGTGTGTGAAATATTATAAAATATAATGCCAAAATCTACATACATATGTATGTATGTATATAAGACACGTACATTTACCATGATCGTCTACCTGGTACTGTGATCAAGAAAGAATGAATCAATGAAAAATTATGCGTTCTTCAGTATTACTTGAATCATGAATGAAAATTTAGTCTTCATTCGAAATTACTTGAATGATAAATTAAAATTTATTCGTTATTTGAAATTACTTGAATGAAGAATAAAAATTGATTCGTCATTCTAAATTATTTTAATGATGAATAAAAATGTATTCGTTATTTGAAATTACTTGAATGAAGAATTTATTCATAATTCGAAAGTGCTTGAATGATGAATAAAAATTGATTTGTTATTTGAAATTACTTGAATAATGAACAAAAATTTTTTCATCATTCGCAAGTGCTTAAATGAAGAATAAAAGTTTATTCGTCATTCAAAATTGTTGAAATGATGAATGAAAACTTATTCTTATTTTTTTTATTCAATTATTCATTTTCCTGATTACTCCCATCCCTGATTGGGCAAGTTACCCACATCAGAAAATGCGTTGAAATGCGAATAAAAATAAGAACTGATTTCCTAAAAACTTATTTGACTAGTTCAAAATGTACCTAAAATGGTGAGTTTGTACCGAATGTACTTTCAAACTAAATGAAGGTACGATTGTACCAACTTTTCCATCACTTTAGCTAATCGAGCAGCTGACTGTGTGTGTCCACGAAAAAGCGGTAGCTCAATTAAAAGATTAATTGACTCTATTAAATTCTGTGTGAACTTAGTATTACGCTCTTTGCAAGTGGACATTTTGGCAAAATTAAATTTTGTCAATAGCACAGTATTGCAGTATTTTTATATTGTTAGTTACTATCAGCTCAAGGTGCATGGATGGTGTTTTCAGGGATAGTAGCCGAGAGTTATATATATTTAAGCACAAGTAAAAGGTTCTATCACTTTATTTTTTTTTTTGCAAAAAAAACGATTTTTTGACAATTTGACCTCGTTTTTCTTACAATCTGGAGCTGATAGAAACTTTATTTATGCTTACGGATTCGTAATCAGCACAAAAAAGTCTATCAAAAACAATTTTAACATTTGCCGCAACAAAATCACTGTTGCCTTGTGTAATCGATATTTGGTATTTCGAGTTTTTTGATTCCGATATTAATGGGTACCCGGTAGTTTTATAGCGATACTTAAAAGAGTACCATCAGGGCCGTCGAGAGAAAACTCGCTCTGCGGACTGAAGAATCACGAGCGCGTATACATAAATTGTACAGAGTCAGAAACAATCAGCACGAATCGGAATATATTTATAATAAAAGCTTATAACGAAGGAGCAATTACATTGTTAAAAAATAAAAACAAGCTATGGTTCTGATATTTCAGGCCCATTAAAAAGCCCGGGCCCGGGGGCATTCGCCCCTTTTCCCCTTCCATCTCGGTCTGAGTACCATATCGATTTTTCGGATCGATATTGTGTCCCTAACTGCGGTATTTAAACTGTTTGTACACAGTGCAACCATATGCATACATTGCATATACATATTGAATATTTAATATGAACACTCTTTCGGAATTTTCCATTTTCACAACGCCAATCGCAACTAAAAGCAAACGAACCATCAACTTTGTTAGTGATGAGCAGATTACTCTAGCGATACGTTTCGTTAACTTTTCGGATGCGTTTTGAAAAGTATACATTGTCAAAAATTTTTACAGGCTGGGCCAAATAATTTCTACCATCCATAGTTCATGCTATGAACTTTATAGATCCATAGGCAAACAGTGTGCGCAGTCGGTCCATCTTGTTGGAACCACAAATTACGGTGCTGCTCTGCCGTTGGCCGCAAAAAGTTGTCAATCATTCTTCTGTAAGAAGCCCCAGAAATTGTTTCTGGCGTTTCATCCTCATTCTCGAAGAAATATGGGCCGATAACTTTTTCGGCCATAACACCGACTTCAAAACATTACCTTAAAAATCAATTTGTGTGGCTGATTGTGTAAAACGAATAGCGTATTGTAGTCGTTGTTGGTGGACTTGCTGTAAGTATCCACTATGATTTTCCAAGAGATTAACTATAACATGCATAAAGAAAATAACAAGAATATTAAAAATAAAGAAGTTATACGTGTTTAACTTTGGTAGGTCTTATTTGGCCCACTCTGTAGTTTGGTGTGGTGAGACATTATTCTTTGTGCGAATGCAATGCAATCGACGTTTTGGAAGTCAGCCAATNAGAAGTTATACGTGTTTAACTTTGGTAGGTCTTATTTGGCCCACTCTGTATTTTGGTGTGGTGAGACATTATTCTTTGTGCGGATGCAATGCAATCGACGTTTTGGAAGTCAGCTAATATTTTCCAAAATAAATTTGAATATGACAAGAAATAAATTGGTGATTCCAGCACTCTCTGGTATTTTAAGAACTAATGATTTCTTAACAAAAATGCTTCAGGAGGTATAGCAACAAATAATAAACCTGAATTTCTTTAAAATAAACTGAGACTTAAATCTTCTAGTTTATAAAGTTTACTTTTGTTTAGTTAAGCATAATTTAAATTGTTTACTTTGTTTTATTTTATTTTAAATGGATCGTTTTGTTTATTAACTTGCTTTCTCTGTATATATGTATTGTGGTGATTTCGTTTCTTCAAAAAAATGTTGCCCTTCCCCGGTGCAAAATGTGTGTTGATGTTACACTCGACCCTGTAAAAGGGCATGTTTTTGCCAACTGATTTTCAAGGCAACCATCTCTCCTGACAAAGCTTTTTAGCCAGTTATTGAATAAAATTAGAATCGAAATTTCTTTTTTAAATTACGATATTCGGTAGGGAGTTCGCTTTTTCAATTTAAATTGTATTTACTAGAAAACAGATATCATTTTTGACGGACTTCAAAAAAANAGGGCATGTTTTTGCCAACTGATTTTCAAGGCAACCATCTCTCCTGACAAGGCTTTTTAGCCAGTTATTGAATAAAATTAGAATCGAAATTTCTTTTTTAAATTACGGTATTCGGTAGGGAGTTCGCTTTTTCAATTTAAATTGTATTTACGAGAAAACAGATATCATTTTTGACGGACTTCAAAAAAAGGAGGAGATTATCAATTCGTCGGCACATTCTTTTTTATGTATGTTACCGCATAACTTTTGACCACGTTAACCGATTTATAACATTTTTTAAAGGAAAGGTGGTACCTCAGAGGTGGTTTCATACTAATTTGGTTTAGATACGATCATTGGATCATGATAAATAAAATAATATTTATATGAGAATTGAAGTCGGTTGTGTTTTTTGCTTAAAAATTACTTGTTTTCATTCGATCACGGTTGCCGTGATTCAGGCCCAGTTTTATGCATACGTTTTTGTTGAATTTTTTATTGGATTGAAATAGATTTGTTGTTGNATATGAGAATTGAAGTCGGTTGTGTTTTTTGCTTAAAAATTACTTGTTTTCATTCGATCACGGTTGCCGTGATTCAGGCCCAGTTTTATGCATACGTTTTTTGTTGAATTTTTTATTGGATTGAAATAGATTTTTTGTTATTTAATACAAACAAAAAATCAACTTATCTCAAAGTGAATTCATATAAGGTGATAGCAGGAGTACAGAGTCAAAAATTACACCAACAAATTTTGCGCATAATGTTACTTATATGAATTCACCTTGAGATAAGTTGTATCACAACAAATACATTATTTTGACATTAAGAACCACCGAGGCGAAAATGCAGCTGCTCGGGTAACGCCACCTTATACAAATTCGCCTTGATTTATTCTATATAAATAAAAACTATCTGATATTGTTTCTTTTAAAAAAATCTACCAACCTCTGCCATTTTTTGTATGTAAAATCTACCACTATTAATTTTTTCGAAGTCCGTGCACTGTCTAAACCTCGGTAGATTGTAATGTGAAATGTGCGCAAACAGGGTTAGATGCTATTTACCAACCAGGTTGGGTAAGCTAGACATCTGATACTTTGTGTTTTTATTACATTTAGGATTTCACCCACAGTTAGCTTTTTTCAGAAGCGTTTTGGAAATATCAGACTGAGATTTAGTATGCTCAGATATAAGAATGAGTGTACCAAAAGTGAAAATATAAACTTGTTGTGATTTTTTACAGTTCTTTTTGGCCAGTATATAGGAAATAACCTCACTAGTCCTCTGGTTTTTCGCAAACGTTTACTGCATTTTCCACACAGTGAAACACTGACTTTAATCATCTTTGGAATACGAACAAAAATTTGCTTAGTTAACACAGATACAAAATACTCTAATACATATTAAATCATTACATATATCATTAAGTATTACATACATATGTATACTATATTAAAGTTTCTGTTTGTTGTACTTGTACATATGTCAATTTGTATGTGCATATTTATTACACATATTAAAGTTTCTGTTTGTTATATTTGTACAAACATACTTTCATATGTATGTATGTACCTAAGTATGTGCGTATGAATGCCTGCATTTACCTGTATATACATTCCACTTATAAAATTATTTTATTTTTTTTTAGTTATTTCATTAAAAATCTAGTTTTGCACGCTAGCCGAAAAGCATCAACTGATTTATACAGCAAGAGGAGCGTACTGACAACTAAGGCGCAGCTTTGCCTTTACCTGTGCTGGTGATGATGATTGCTAACTCTTTGGCCAAGTTAATAATGATGATTTTGTTGTTGATNTACACATATTAAAGTTTCTGTTTGTTATATTTGTACAAACATACTTTCATATGTATGTATGTACCTAAGTATGTGCGTATGAATGCCTGCATTTACCTGTATATACATTCCACTTATAAAATTATTTTATTTTTTTTTAGTTATTTCATTAAAAATCTAGTTTTGCACGCTAGCCGAAAAGCATCAACTGATTTATACAGCAAGAGGAGCGTACTGACAACTAAGGCGCAGCTTTGCCTTTATCTGTGTTGGTGATGATGATTGCTAACTCTTTGGCCAAGTTAATAATGATGATTTTGTTGTTGACGCTACTTTTTCGTTGCATCTGTTGCACTAGTTTTGTTTTTTAGCCTATTGCGGCCGCTTTTGTTTTCTTTGAAACCGATTAAGTATTGCAACAGCAATTACTTTCTATTTTTCGATAGATCCGACGAAGTTCGATTTTGCTACAGTGGATATAATGTTTTTTATATGTCCATATCCATAAAATTATGCTACAATGCACACATACGTATGTATGTACATATCTGCGAGTATCTTTCATGAGCATTGGTTTTTTGTTATGTAAAATCAATACTTATCTTGCAAATTACTGATTTATTGAAATGTTTCATGTTGAATTTTTTAGAAAACATTACGAATTTATTGAAATGTACATATGTATATACATATCGATATGTAGATATGTAGTGGTTAGCAGTGCGCAATTTCCGACCAACATGAAAAAACAAAACGTTAATCGTTTTCTAATGGAGATCGCCCCTCGACAGGCAATGTCAAACCTCCGAAAGTATTCTGCCATGAAAAACTTCTTCTGATAAAAAATACAATCGCCGTTCGGAGTCGGCGTAAAACTGTAGGTCCCTCCGCTTTGTATGACAATATCAAGGCATACGCCACAAATCGGAGGTGAAGCTCAGCCAAACACCAACATATTGTGTAAGCGCCAGTTTGTTCTATTATTATTATTTACATGCAATATATATTAGGGTGTTTTTTCGGGTACTATTTTTTTTTACCCCACCTCGAAACTTTGGTGGAAATATCTAAAAACAATTTCCCTGAAAATTTTAGCCCTTAATATTAATACTAAGTGCTCGACTAAGGCGTGCAAAGATTTCCCGTTCATAATACACGTAAACTATGATTTATTTATTTTTTTAATTCCATAGGTCAAAGGCATTTTACGGTATATTCATAGCCAATGCTGGTTTTCCCTGAGAACTGAATGCTCTACAAAAGTGTCCATTGCGGCGTAACTCTAACTCGCACGGGTCCCTAAACCCAATACTTTTATGAAATTCCCGTTTTTTTACCCATATCTCCTAAATAATAAGGGCTACAGAAAAATTGAAGGAGATTCAATTTGCTCCAAAAAAGGTCCAGAACACCAAATTGCTAATATCGATATTTCTTGAGATATTGGGCTTTGAAGTTGATCAACAATTTCTACAATTTAGCTCAATAATCAATGAAATTTACACACTACCTCAACTTGAGGGCCCAATACCTCAAGAAATATTGATGTTAGCGATTTGGTGTTCCAGAACTTTTTTTTTGTAGGAAAAAATCACCTGAAATCTTTGTCAGATTATTTTTCGGATGGTAGTAGTAATATTGATCTGGTACAAAATCCATTTACGAAGCATTCATTGATCTTCAGAGTACTTCGACATTGAAACACACATTTGAATCTGAGTCTCTGAAAGTTTTGGGCTAGTGTTAAGAGAAAATATCATGAAGTCGCTAAAAAGGCCTTCTTAACTTTACTTCCTTCTGTCACAACGTACTCTGTCAAGAGGGTTTTCAGCTTACACTTATACAAAAAACAAATTCAGGTCGAAATTGGATGATACCCCAGAAATGCGCATACAACTTTCAGACATTATATCGACCTACTATTTATGCAATAATTAATAACAGTGAAACAATTTCATTCTTCACACTCAAATTTAAAGTATGTATACTATTTGTAGTAAAAGTGTTTTTTTTTCATATTTAAATTGCACTGCCTTTGATGTTTAATCATTTGATGTGGGGTTCCATAAAATGAAAGGTGTTTAGTACGGGTTACATAATCTTAAAGTTTAAGAACCCCTGTTGTATAGCATTCAGTTCTGAAGAAAAAACCTCACTGAGCATGATTATAGCATAAAATGCCTCTGAGCTATAGAATTTTGAAGAATAACAATCAAAGCTTACGTGTATTTTGAACGGGAAATCTTTGCACGCCTTGGTCGAGNTTTTTTTCTTCGGCGATATTTTCTGTCAAAATTTAAATTTTTTCGCGATCCTGACTAATCATGTACTTCTTCAAATCGTTATATCTCGGATTCTGCTCATCGTAGAGACTTCATCTTAATGTCGTTTTAAAGCTAAAGAAACGCAATGCGTTTTGCTGATTTTATTCCTACAATTGCTACGCCCATTTATAGGGGTTTGTCGCCTTAAAGAAAAATCTTGCGGTACTAATATTATACCTGGATAGGTATTCTATCGGAATCTGCACTAAAATTTAAATTCTTGCAAATACCTGATGTTTAACACCTTACTAAATATATCTCAACATAAGTTTTTGAAAACAAATTACAAAAAAATGTTCATTCTCACAAAATATGCCATCTCGTCATAAAGAAAAATATTTTAAAAATAGTTCTTGAAAAACGCCCATTTTTTAACCATGTTTTTCAAAGAGAATTAAACAAGGATTACGGTGGTATAATTTTAGATCCCCAATTTACTGGTCTTCACTATGCAAATCAATTTCAAAAAGTTCAGCTGTTAATGCTAAGTTAGCTTTAGGACAATCTTGACCATCTGATATATAGAAATGTTAGCTTTAAAACGACGTTAAGATGAAGCCTCTACGACGAGCAGAGCCCGAGATATAACGATTTGAAAAAGTATATGATTAGTCTGAATCACGAAAAATGCAAGCTTTGACAGATCACATCTCCGAAGGAAAAAAGAAAAAAAATATTCCTCGAACACGTGTTAGCTTATTTCATATATAGAACTAGAGATGGGCACGGGCCGGGCTTTGGGCAGGGACCCGGCGGGCCCCTTCGAAAGCCCGCGGGTACGGGCCGGAATATTTGCTGTCAGCACGAACTCGTGCGTGCATGGGCGTTCATTAAAGTTTCCTAAAAGCACTAATGAGCACAAAAAATCCCGATGCTAATACTACAAATTTAGATAAGCTTTTGTTTTTATACAAAAAAAATAGCACATATTAAAACTCTTTTGATAAGAGAAAAAAAAAAAAGAAATATTTGGAAACCGATAGAAAAAATAAGATACTTACATATCTGTACATAAAATACCTTTCACTTTTTCTACTTCCCAGAAAAAAATCTTTGATGTAAAAAATTTATTCGCTTAAATTGATAAGCTTACAGGCTAACCTAATATTCACGCACGCCGCCAATTTATTGTCAAAAATTTCTCATGCACATGCAACTTGTATGAGATCAACCGAAATTGAACGGCGTGCGTATGAAGCTAACTCAATTTCCAATTTTTGTTCTGCGTGACATTTTGATTTGACGTTTCGCTCAATGAAATCAAATGCAAACGCATGCAAGTCAATTTCGGGTGACGCAAAAAAACAAATTCGACGGCATGCGTACCAAAACGCAAGCCGCGAATATTAGGTTAGCCTGTTAAACACAAAATTAAAAATATGTACATATGTATACATACAATAAAAGTTGGCTCTTTGTTTCCGGGCTGGGGCGTGTCCCGTCGTGGCGGGCCGGGCCGGGCCCCACTAAAATTCTTAACGAGCGGGCTCGTGCGTGTTTTGGAAGTTGATTTTGCACTCGTTCCGGGTCGGGCCTGAAAATTTATAGAACCCATAAAAAAAAATTTTAAGCCAATCGAAAGTGTGACACCAAATTTGGTGTCCGATATTAAAAATAATGTCTCACATACATTATTCAGTAAGAGTAAAAGCCGGCGGTACCTGCTTCATCTTTTAATTTGTAAGAGACATTTAGCAAAGCAGATATAGAATAGAATAGATATATGACAATTTTTTTATGCTGGGTCCTAACCGAAGGCCGTTTTATAAAAAAAAGTAAGTGCGCCTGGGCCACACTGTNAATCGATAATTATCGATAACAAAATCGATGAATATCGATAACAAAATCGCTAAATATCAATAACAAATTTATAAATATCGATAACAAAACCGATAAAAATATCGATTATTTTATCGATAGGTCTCGAGAATCCCGAAAATCTCTAAAATCCCAAAATAGTTTCCAAATTGAGTCTCTTTGTCTCCCTCTATATCCTTTCCTCTTTAATTACCTATATTTTAATCTTTCTTCCCCTATCTTCATCTTTACTTTTATCGGTAACCCCTTCTTCCCCTTTGTCTTTCTTTTATGTTTATCATTTTCTTCATCTATGTACATACATATTCCCCTTCACCTTTTCCCTTATATACATATATAAGTAAAGTGTTTAAATTTACCTTGGCCTTCATTTTTGCCTTTATCTTTACGCATCTTTGCTTTTGTTTTTATTTTTACCTTTGCCTTTATCCTTTTCTTCATTTATGTCGTTGTCACCTTTACTTTCATTCTTGTATTGGGCTTTTTCTAACTTTTCTTTAACCTTTTGTTAGCAAATTTTTGTTAAATTAATACCATATGCATACACACAAGAAGCACTTGTTTCAGCCCCAACCATTTCCGTTGCACCATTTCCGTTGCACCATTTCCGCTGCATCATTTCCGGTGCACACACACAATAAGTACTTGTGTCAGCCCCAACCATTTCCGTTGCATACACAAGAAGTACTTGTTTCAGCCCCAACCATTTCCGTTGAACCATTTCCGTTGCACCATTTCCGTGTGCAATTTCCGCTGAATTTACCAATTTACTCCCAACCAACCAACCGCCGCTAAAGAAGTTTCACTTCAAAAAAATCTTACGTCCTGCTGAAAAACCACATTTACTAGCATTGAGAAGTACTATTGCACGGTGTAATCGACAGACCGGATATAAAGGGCACACGGCATATATGCACGTACTCTTACACACGTACATACATGAATATTGCTTAGTGCATCTAATTATAAATTCAAGCATGAAAATGAATTAATTAGTTAAATAAATAGTAGTATGTTTGAACATTTTAATTTCGGTAGCTGAATGCTACATTGTTTGAACACTGTATCAATTATGACGCTGCATGTATTGGTAATTTTGTAAGCAAACTGGCAAAAGTCACATCCGCACCTTCCGTTAAGAGAATTGTGTACTCATCGCGTAGTCAACTCGCCGCTGGTGAAATCGAAAGTGAAATTTTTGTCACACGTTATCTAATTCCGTTGGCATAATGTTTGCATTTATTTTTAAAAGTGTGAAAATAGACTTGTATCTCATTAGTAGGCAATCGGAAGTTATGTGGGAGCTTTGATTAACCCTAGGATAGGTAATAGTCTGCGGTAAGTAAGCCCGCTTGGCCTAGGTAGGTAAATGTAAATAGAATTAGAGATTTTGACTAATATTATATCGTATTTTTGGAAAGACAGGTCATTTTAGAATGCCTACATCATCTCATTTTTTCATTAACCACGTATCCCATTTTTTATAGACTAATACAGTCATTTACGACTACAGTTTAAGCGTCATGCTATTTGAAAATAAGTGAAAAGCTTCATGAGGGTAGCGATTAGTGTTAGTAAATAGTTCCAGAAATATTAAGTATAGAATATGTTTATAATATCTTAGTGAATCAAAATAATTTTCTGTTATAACGATATTTAAAATGTCTCTATTGCAGATACTAGATTATCGCAGAAACGAGACGATATGTATTTTTGGACTTATATGTATATCAAGAGATTAATATACATATATACATCTTCTTCTTTCTTAATTGGCACTACAACCGTTTGTCGGTTTGGGCCGAGACCAAAAAGCTTCTCCAATTGCTTCTCTCCTGTGTGAATTTGCGCCAGTTGGTTACCCCGAGCGCAGACAGGTCCTTCTGCACTTGGTCCTTCCATTTCGTTCGTGGGCGCTCTTGCTTTCGATGTCCACCCATGGGTACGGAGTCGAAGGATCTTTTCACCGGAGCGTCGTCATCCATGCGTACAACATGTCCAAGCGTGCGCAATCGCTGTATTTTTATGAGCTTAACTATGTCCATGTCGTTAAAAAGCTCATACAGCTCGTCATTAAATCTTCTCCGCTACCCGTCGTCCACGAAAACGGGGTCGTATATCTTGCGTATAATAGTTTTCTCGGAAGCCCCCAAAGACTTCTCATCTTTGTTCGACATCGTTCAAGTTTCTGCGCCATATAAAAGGACGGGCATGATGAGAGATTTCTAGAG
>NW_016161258.1:31787-33531 GCF_001687245.7 Rhagoletis zephyria
TTATTTTCAGATAATTAATTATCTGAAAATAACTTAAAAAATATTTTCAATGTCAAAGGTTTAGCAAAAACCTGTGTCCCGAGCCAATTTATAAAAATTTAATAGTTATTTTCAGTTGAAATAAAATTGAAAAAAAATAATATTTACAATTTTTATTATTCAGTTTGTGTATATTAATACCATATATAGAAAAGAATGATGAAAAATAATTTTTTTGTATAATTTTTATGAAGAAAATTTGTGTCCCCAGGTTTTGGTCCCCTCTGTTACGTCCACTCATTTTATTGAAAAATGTTTGTTAAACGTTATGACGCGTATATTTCTCTTATGCTTCTCCATCATAACTTAGCTAAAATCAACAAAATGTGTTTTGAACTGTTCAGTCTTGTTTAGTGCGTTGTTGAGTAAGGAACCCAATTGTATGCCGGGTACGTACCCTTATTCAGTGTCAACTCTGTTACTGTTGAAAAACGGTGAGTAAAGTGATTTTTTATTTATTTTATAATTTTTTTATAAATATTTTATGTACATTAATTAAGTGGACAAATAAATTCTCCAAAATTCGAATAAAAAGCTAAAATATGGTATTTTTGAGTTAATTTGTCCCCTCTGTTACCGGTCCACTCTGTGACTTATTAACTCCAAAAACTCCAAAAATTAAAAAAAATACTGCTGGTTATGGATTCCTATTGTTGATACCATCCGTAACCACATGAGGCCAATTATAAACATATTTGGCCAACTTAATTTTTAAAAATTACAAAATTCAGAATGGTCATGTTTTTTAAGAACGACCCATATATTCGTTTTAATAATTTCAAATGGGGCTCCTTGAGGAATTTATTTTCAGCAAACATTTTAAAAACCGTAATTTTGTTTACTTGTCGGGCAATATTTTTTTGATAGGGATATACATTGGATCCTTGGCTCAAAACTTCTGTGGCAGAACTGTCCCTTCTCGGCTATTTAAAGTCAAAGAGTAAGCTCCTTCAATAGGGATATACAACAGAAATTATCAACGTCTGGCTATAAAGAGAATCGATGCTCAAATAATTTAAAAAGCTATAGGTCTTACCTTTAATTAGATAAGAATTACGTAACTATCCGAGATTCAAACACTTATAAAAGATACAGATTCCCCAAATTCTGAAACAGCCAAAGGAATGAGAATGAAGAATTCTTTTTAAAAAGCTGGATGTGTGGCGAAAAGGGAAAAGTACGTTTGAAGAATGTTTGATAAGCAGCTTATGTGGTGTATTTCGCTCTTTATAAAACATCGGAAAGTTTTTTGTTCAAAAATTTGCAGAGCGATTTAACCACTCTCTTGTATAAAACATGGTTGCGTTTGTTATCTGCAAATATATCGAGAAAAAATTCCTCAAAAATTCCTCAATATAAAAATTCTCAAAAAATACTCAAGCGCTCCCGAAATTCCTCACGATTTGAGGAATTACTCAGAAAGTGGCAACACTGCTCTAAAAGAATTTTAAAAATTTTATACAAAAACACTAGCTGGCAGGGAAAATTGCAAATTCCTGCAAATTTGCGTTCGTGCAGAAATTTGCAAGTTTCTCTACTTGAGAGAGAGTTTCTTACTATGTGATATTTTGAGTAATAGTTCTTGCTGGATTTTCGTCGAACAAAGCTATTGTCTTCACAGAGAGTTCTGCTTTACATAGAAATTTGTGCTCTTTTATTTTCATTTTGACGAATTTCATTGTTGGTTCTTTTAATTCAAGTTGGC
>NW_016161258.1:38954-50399 GCF_001687245.7 Rhagoletis zephyria
AAAGGACAAAAGGCGTCCTTTATTATGAAAAAAAATATAAAGGACAGGGGGTTAAAATAAAAGACTGTCTTTAAAATAAAGGACGGATGGTCACCGTAGCTATCTGTAAGACAATACCTTTAATATTTATTCTATGTGTTGGCACTATATCCAAACACAAACGCATTATACGCAACCATTGAAACAATTTGTTATTTTCTAAGTTTGCGATAAAACAACAAACATTTTTTGAAGAGAATCCCCGCTACGGCCTACGATAAGGCTAGTAGCCATTTCTAACAAATTTTGGGTCGCTTAGTAAAAAATGGAAACATATATTTGAATTTTAAGAAAACAAGGCAAATAGCCAAATCGGCTAAAAACGGCTAATTTTTTTTTGCAAAACGGCTAACAAATCGGCTGCCAGCTAAACCGAAATTTCTTCGGCTGTTTGCTATCGCAACCGCCTAAATCTATCCTGAAAACGGCTAAAATGGCAACACTGGCTGGAAGACAGTGTCTGGTTTAGGAATATAAAAATTTAACTCTGAGCTACTGAACTCTATATTTATCTATATATTTAACTCTGGATGTGGTGCAAGTGGGCCTAAGTGAAATGAAATATTTAAAATGGCTTCGAAGGCTTCATTTCGGATATATTTTTTGAAAGAATGGCCACCTATTAAAATAATTATTGTATATAGTTTAAAAACTAACTGCAAATATAATTTGTTTTTTTTTTATAATGAAACGCAATTTTAGTTGAAATTCGGCACATTGGCCATTTTCTGGAATCTCGATACAATAAGAATCCTTTTTAAATAAAATTTAATATTTTCGGTATTATAATTAATTGCTTTTTGTGGCATTTGAAATAATAACGTTAAACCAAGCTTAACGCAGGTGGAGCTGCTGGCAAAAGCCAGTACAATAAAAAGATTGTATGTAGTAAAAAGTAGTTATATATGATAAACATTTTAATTTTCACTCGCCATGTGCATGTACTTCCTTTCTAAGTACCAACTAATTTTCAATTGATTTAATAAATACGCGAAGATACATAACACTAACACCCGTCACGGTAATGTGCAACTACCATCCCATTTGACTTTGGATTGACATTGGGTTTTGTCTGTGGTTTAGTCACGATTATTGGTCACATTGCCCGTTAGCGTTCACCTTCACCATGCAATGGTTGTCATCGTAATCACAGTGCAATAGCAAAACAAGGAGAAGCAAGCATCAGCAGAAAAGAAACACCATTATAGTTAGTACCGCATCTTTATAGTACCAGTCTTTGCTTCAGATGAGCCATACAATCGCATGCCAGTGATTTTGCACGATTTTCTATCTATGCTGAGCTGTGCTGAATGAGTTGTCTCGCCACCAAATTCGGCATGGTCATACCCAATGGTGCAGCGTCGCTACTAGAATGCATTTCGAGACAATGAATGAATGAATGATGATTGCGATTGCATCTAAACGTTATATTTCAAGTTCAATATCACATTCAGGAAGAAGCGTTTGCGCTTTTGTCTGCCACGTCACGTGCTTTATCTTTTAATCTCTTGGCTAAAAGTGATCTAACAAAATAGTTGAAATGCTGTTGAGTGTACGCAAAATGTATTGCAATGTTTTACAACTCATGCAGTTTTTAAGCACATTTTGACCGTACTGTTTCTATGCAACTTTTTGCACTGATAATATTAAAAAAGAATGCCATTGTGTTATTATGTTGAAAGTTGTATATGGTTACATAACTTTCCGGCCGGAAAAGAAAAATTTTGTGTTATCCAGGTAAGGCTAGGGTATGCTATTTCAGTTATTCGGCTTCTATGATTTGAGGGAATGCAGTTAGAATGTACCGAACCTTAACGGGCAAGGTACCATATTTGTGGTGAGAGGGAGACTACGTCGCCGAGTACTGCCGTTTAACCTAGTGAGCGAGTTTCTGCCTCTTCTTCGCCGGGACCAGTAACATGGTGGCCAGCAGCACTAGGTTACAGCATAAAGGAATTCAGCAAACTACATGGCTACCTACAGATCAAAAAACCAGAAGCATCCAGTCTTTTGGACATACATACGTACAATCGCAATATGGGCTCTACCAATATCCTGTTGGAGCCAAAATTCGCACACAGCCTCGCCACACAGCTAAACATCGAAAGGCTGCAATCACAATAGACTGCCTGCATGTTCGCCACTCGACTCTGACACCATTGCTCGCAGAGTGCACTTCAACAAATAGACATATGCCGCCGCGGAAGAAGTTGTTGGACTTTAGCGAGCCCTGAAGAAGAACTGGTACCTCCAGGTCGCAACTACCAAGAATCAAAAAATACAGCAACTTACAGAAGTCTTCAAGATCAAGGCGATTACCTGTAGGAAAAAACACGACGACTTAGTGACCGAACTCCTGAGCGCACTTATGTACATTATGGAGGGAACACTGAATCGCACTGAATCCAGTGGAAAGATAAGCCCGAGGTCAAGTCGAAGAAGGCGAAGTCGATGTCCTACCACACGACTATGACGAGGTGCGTATAGCAATTTTACTACTGAAAAACAACAAAGCTCCTGCAGGTGGCGGCCTGCTAGCTGACTTGTTCAAGTACTGCAGTGACTCTACTGAACATCGCCTTATCAGTGTGGCTTTGTTAACATCATCGGCCTCAACAAGCATTGTTAATTCTGCATTTTCCAATTTGAATATGAAAGCAAAGGGAATGTTGAAAGTTATAATTTCGCTCTTGCCAACAAGTGCTACTTTGAACTGAATATGCAGTCGAGAAGTAAAGTTCTCTCTCAAAAAACCACACTCTATAAGCACGGTTGCCACGGTTGTTTGTTTCCAACCAAACTTTGTTGTTTTCTTTTATTTTTATTCTAATTTGGTTGTTCGGTAGTTTTTTTAGATATTAACAAATGTTTTCTTTACAAAAAGTATTATTCATACTGAATGCCAAAAATTAATAAATGGATTTTTTCAAATTCCCATTTTTAATGTAACGTGTTTTATATGCACATATAAAAAGTGAATATGTGATTGAACGCACAAGTATTTCAATAATTTTTTTTTTCTCCGAAATAGCAGCTATAACTTCTACCAAAATGTAAATTCATGTTGTCTCTCCACAAAATTTTCATTAAAAAATGGCCTCAGGCTCAATAAAATTGTTGAATACTTGTTTTTGTAATAAGTTTTGATTCTTATAATAGAAAAGTGGATAACAAATTTGGTTGTTTTTCTTTTAATTTGGTTGTTTTTTTTCAGATTTTGGTTGGTTATTTTTTTACCAAGTGGCTTTCTTATATCGCGGAAAATCTTCTGCGAAAGATATAGGTACGGGCATTCGCGAATCGGCAACGGCGAACCTCCCTGATGAGCAGGGCCGAAAAGTTTAAGCTTTTGCTTGAAATTGCTTATTGTGCTTATTCGGGGTTTCCAAGCTTAATTTTAACGATCATGCTTATTTTGCTTATTTATTTCAATGTATAAAGCTAAGTACAGACCTTTTAAGTAAAGGGTCTAGAAATAAATTTCTATTATTTCGTGTGTGTGAATAGTACTTAGTACCCAAGGAGTTTTGACATCTGATATTTTACAGCCTGCTGTCTCTTTCCTTACGAAATAATGGAACGGGCATATATTTCGATGCCTTGTACGCTTCACAAACAAACTTTAGCAAACCATAGTAGAAAGCAAGAATGATAGAATACAAGATTGCGCCAATGAAAGAGGATTTTTGAGCGTAATTTTTTCGTGACGTCATCTTGGTGCAATTGCGAGAGAGAAATGTCAAAACGCATATAAAAATATGTAAACAATGCAGAAAAATGTGTTAATTTTAATATTACATGGCCCAATTTTGCAGGAATCAATAAATATACAAAGATTGATTAATTAGGAACACGTAGCAATAATTTTGGACATGCAGCCCTTTAGGTAAGTACGATTTTTAGCACATGAAAAAATTGATGTATTTACAGTGTTTGCAATTTCATGTAGACCAAAAGGAAGGTGTGCAGCAAAGTGAGTTTTTGGACTCGACCTAAAGCATACATTGTAAAAAGCCATGCAGAGTGCATATTTATATTTGTGAACGGTAGCCAACCACCATAAACTCCACAGCTTTGATTTGACGACTTTAGTACCATCTCCGAGAGGATGCATGAGTTGGAAACAAATATTCTATCTAAGTAAAACATAATTTAAGCTGAACTTTTAAATGTATAATAATTTGGGCACTGTTTATTAGGTACGTAACAGCGCGGTAAGATGCCGCTTGAATTAGTGCCTGGCGACCTTATCCACTGGTGCATTACCTCATACCAGCACTAAAAAGAATCAGGCACTAACAAAAATAAGTAGGTATTTACATAGCTCGATTTGGTGTTTAGTCCATCTCCTCGCCGGCAGAACTGCTTCCACTTTTTCGCCAGATTTGCATCCGTAGGAAACGAAAAAAAAAACTTATATCGCTTTCCTTTTGTTTTCACTATTACACTTTGTCACGGCACACTTCATTTTGCTTTGTAATGTCTCAATAATTGTTTAAAACCACGCAGAAATATTAACGCACAAATATTAAAATTGTTATTTGGGTTTTCGTATGCTCACAATCAACAATTGCACTAAGATGACGTCACGCACATAACTGATTCTGTCAAAATCACAAAGAGCGGATTAGCGGTACTGCGATTGGCGCAATCTCTATTTCTCTCAATCGTGAGTAGAAAGCGTGGAAAATTTCTTAAAATCTTCGTACTACTTATGAAAATTTAGCTCAACAAAATTTTACTTGACCATTTCTTGGGCTTTTTTATTCGTCGAACTAAAGAAATGTTTACTAATAATAACATGAAAACAGATTTGGTTTTTATTTATCCGTAACTTCAATTGCATTTCTGCTTTGATAAAAAATTCAAAACCAATGGTTCGTCTCTACGGGAAGGCATTGGTGTTATTGAAGAGATTTATGTACATAATTTATCTCNACATCCAAACATACAAACTTTCACATTTATAATATTAGTAAGATTTATCTCAAATGGAGAATAACAAATTTTGAAAAAATTAAAACGACCATCGCAGGTCTCGGTTATTTGAGAATATGAAGCAACACTTGTATGTCCATTGTAATTTTTCAATCCTTGAAATTAACTAAATAAAAAATTTCAATTTCAATTTCAATTTATTTCAATATTAAATATTAGTACAGTAAGACCAAGATCTCTTATAGCACAACACAAATAAATTCAATACAAAGACATACATTAATACATATAATTAATTAAATCACATATACATAGTTTAACAGAGATTATTTTTAAATATTATATGGCTCATCAATTGTTGAAGTAGCTATACTTAACTGTACTTAATTTTTGTTGTTTTGCGAGCGTATTTGCAAGCATATTTACCAATGTTTTAGTGCTTATCTAAGCGCTTAAAATTGATTTTTTCTTGCTTGTTTTCTTCGGCCCTGCTGATGAGGTTCCAGAGATTTCGTTAGCAGCAAATTAAAATCCAGCATCTCTGCTGGATTGGTCATGTCAGACGAATGGATACAAATATCAAGTTTTGAATGTATTCTACGTGATGGCGGCTTGTAGTAGTAAAGGAAGTGGAAGGCCTCCTCTGCGTTGGAAGGACGGCTAGAGAAGGACTTGTCTTCACTTGCCACTTCCCATTTACGACTACGTGTGTCATTGCACTCCGCCAAAACCGCTTAGACGCTTACACCGACCAACAAGAGGGAGGAGAAAAATATTTATCTGTAAAAATTAAATTTTTCGGCGAAAAAAAATACATTTTACGTTTTGGTATGGATGGCATGTTTGGATTGTTGAAGGTGTAATATTAGGGCTTTACACTAACGCTTCCGTAACGTGAAATAACGAAGCGATTTTATGGAAACTGTATATACATATGTACGTACATAAATATAACTTTCATTTTCGGAATTAGGGTTCATCATAGTAAATTCTATTTAAATGGTTATAGCTTAATCTCAATGAAGTAAACGTGTGAATGAAGAAAGTATTTTGAAACGAATTTCCGACATCCGTTGTAAAAGAAGGAGACCAACAGTTTTCCGCATTGTCGTATTTTCAAATATCATGCCTAAATATGCCCAACACGGTTTCGTAAATTGCCCGACCAGGCCTACAAATTACACTATATTACATAAGAAGTTAATATTCAGTGCTTCGCCATGCTGGTTGATATCCAAACTAAAGATGCTTAAAATACTTAATGGATAGAGCTGTCGTTCCTTTTATTAGCACTAACCGATTACACATATCACATAAAAACTTCGTTTGGGCACAGCTTACGTCATTGCGTTAAAGAATGTCACAGAATTAAATACGTATTAATACATATTTAAATAAATTTGTTTGGTGAGCAATACAAAACAAGTTTCTCCAAGAAATAAATAAAAAGTTTACTAATGTCATTAGCGTGACAATCTAGTAGAGAAAACGACTAGACCTCAAACTTGTTGACCTTCTCACAAGAAACACTTAACCAAGTCAAAGTGATAGAAGCCCACCAGCAGCAGCAGCAACAGCAACAGCGCATACAAAAATTTGCAATAACAATTATTTTTATTGCGCCAAAACAGAGAGAATAAACTTGCTCGTATATGCATAACATAGCTAAAACGACAGTTTAGCGAAATATCCAATTTCATTTTCAAATGAGTAATATTCAAAACTAAGGAAACTGGAGGCTTAAGAGACGTCAAGAGCAACAATAACCATAGTAGACATACGAGTTGTAATCTCGTTTCAGCCAACACCTTTACAGCCAACCAGCTACCCAGTCAGTCAGCCAGTGTAAATTAAATAAAAATATGTGAGCGAGTTAATATATGAATGTACATTAGGGTGGTCCAAAAACAGTAAAGTCGGAATTGTAATGCTCTCACCCCCTAGGATTGTTCTATATCGAAAAAAGGATGCCCCTATTTTTTTATTTTGAAACCAAAAAATATTTAGAGGTCGCTCAAAGCGCTCAAAATTTTCCGTGTATTTTTATATGGAAAAAAACAACTTTTCGTGTAAATGGTATGGAATTCTTCAAAATCAATATTTTTCGATCGGAAAACTTTGGTTATTTTCAGGAGACTTTTAATAATAATACCCAATTGTTTATTTAACCATTTTTTAATACTAACGATTTTTTATTGGTCCCCCCATTGAGTTTTTCACGGTTTTTGTGGGTTTTTGGCGGAGCTATAAATTATAGTTTCGATGAAAAAATGGTTAAATAAACAATTGGGTATTATTATTGGGAATCTGCTGCAGAGATAGAAAAATATTGACTTTTAAGAATTCTATACCATTTCTACGAAAATTTGTTTTTTCCCCCATACAAAATACATGGAAAACTTTGCGGNAAAATGGTTAAATAAACAATTGGGTATTATTATTGGGAATCTGCTGCAGAGATAGAAAAATATTGACTTTTAAGAATTCTATACCATTTCTACGAAAATTTGTTTTTTTTTCCTATACAAAATACATGGAAAACTTTGCGCGCTTTGAGCGACCTCTAAATATTTTTTGATTTTAAAATAAAAATGTAGGGGTATGTTTTTTTCGGTATACATAGAACAATCCTAGGGGGTGAGAGCATAAAAATTCTTACTTTACTTTTTCACGTGTATTTTTGGACCACCCTAATGCACATACATGCATATGTATGTACAGGCGCTCAAGGCATGTATGGATGTGTTCATGCGGGTATGAATGTTGTAGATGACTTTTACTGGCGAATTTGGTTTTGCCGCATGTGAAGCATTTCAGCGAATATGTATTTCATATTAGGGAGGCACACTCATGTCTAGTTAAAATGAAAAGATACCTAGTAGGGTTGAAATAACGTAAAATATGAAAAAATGTGATTCAAAATGACGAAGTTCATAAAATTATAGTTAACAGCTACCAATGGAAGTTCCAGTTATCTTAAAGAGGATATTGACTTTCGACAAAAAATAATTAATTTAAAAAATTCGTGGATGTATACTTCCCCATAATGAGTCCGTAACCCTGACAGCTCATGATACTTTTCACTTCTCCATTCGACAGTCGACAGTAACTTGGTAGACTTATTAGTTTCAGTTACTGATCCGACATACGCGGATATCCGGTGCATGTGAAAGCGCAGATGGTTATGTGAGCCATCTNAACAGCTACCAATGGAAGTTCCAGTTATCTTAAAGAGGATATTGACTTTCAACAAAAAATAATTAATTTAAAAAATTCGTGGATGTATACTTCCCCATAATAAGTCCGTAACCCTGACAGCTCATGATACTTTTCACTTCTCCATTCGACAGTCGACAGTAACTTGGTAGACTTATTAGTTTCAGTTACTGCTCCGACATATGCGGATATCCGGTGCATGTGAAAGCGCAGATGGTTATGTGAGCCATCAGATATTGGCTTTATCCAAAAGATCTAAGTGTATTTTTCTTGACGAAGGATAACCAAAAAGCTTGGCCTACCTAAGAAGCCATACTGCGTTCTGAATTTACCCGCTCAAATAGGACGAAAAGAATAATTTTTCCTTTGATCCAGCAATGATCTTGAATTGAAGAGTGTCAAACAATCCTTGACGGATAGGGGTCTGATGTCCGATTGGCTATCTAAAATGGAAACTAGTATAAACGTGCTTTTGAAACCCTTTTCAAGATTTAGTCTGGCTCAGGTCGAGGAACATCTGCCTATTGCAATAGAAAGTCTAGAATCAGTTTTGTAAGCATCTGCAGCTGCTCTGTGCTACATCCTTAATCAACCTGTAAGCCAACGCACATATCTGGAATTCTGGTGTGGAGGCTTTCCAACTCCGGGATTTTGACCAAAATACCTTTTTGTCGCTTTTACTCTTGGGAAAAACTAGAGTAACGAGAAACGGAAAATCTCAAATTTTTTGGCAGCCTCCCTATTTAGCTATCTTTCCTGGCCAGGATTTTTGCAGCCAACCCATTCCCGAAATATTTTCTAATACGTTAATTTTCATACAAAGTAGATTTCATCCATTCAACAGATGGGTGCCCTTGTCGGATCTCCTACTAGTAGAACACATTTTTCTGTTATGATACTTTATTTCTGGATAAGTTGAGTTGGGCAATAGGGAAAAGTAGAAGCATTACTATGATTTTACTTTAAAGTCAGCTAAAATGATTAAACCGTTCAAATATTGGCTCGATTCACGTATGGATTAGGTCAGTAAGTTTCTTATCAAAGAAGGTATACTTAAAAAATGTCAACAGGACTTGTTAATTGCATTCCTGAAATTACACCCCTATTTCAAAGTCTTTGAATGCAGCCACCTTAATAATGCTCCATATGTGCATGCATTCCTATCTTTGGGAAACTGGAGGCATGCTACGGTTGATATTTCTTTCCGTATTCGTAATATCTATGCAATTAAATATTTCGCACTGTAGTACATACATAGGTGTATACGATTGGANGAAACTAGTATAAACGTGCTTTTGAAACCCTTTTCAAGATTTAGTCTGGCTCAGGTCGAGGAACATCTGCCTATTGCAATAGAAAGTCTAGAATCAGTTTTGTAAGCATCTGCGGCTGCTCTGTGCTACATCCTTAATCAACCTGTAAGCCAACGCACATATCTGGAATTCTGGTGTGGAGGCTTTCCAACCCCGGGATTTTGACCAAAATACCTTTTTGTCGCTTTTACTCTTGGGAAAAACTAGAGTAACGAGAAACGGAAAATCTCAAATTTTTTGGCAGCCTCCCTATTTAGCTATCTTTCCTGGCCAGGATTTTTGCAGCCAACCCATTCCCGAAATATTTTCTAATACGTTAATTTTCATACAAAGTAGATTTCATCCATTCAACAGATGGGTGCCCTTGTCGGATCTCCTACTAGTAGAACACATTTTTCTGTTATGATACTTTATTTCTGGATAAGTTGAGTTGGGCAATAGGGAAAAGTAGAAGCATTACTATGATTTTACTTTAAAGTCAGCTAAAATGATTAAACCGTTCAAATATTGGCTCGATTCACGTATGGATTAGGTCAGTAAGTTTCTTATCAAAGAAGGTATACTTAAAAAATGTCAACAGGACTTGTTAATTGCATTCCTGAAATTACACCCCTATTTCAAAGTCTTTGAATGCAGCCACCTTAATAATGCTCCATATGTGCATGCATTCCTATCTTTGGGAAACTGGAGGCATGCTACGGTTGATATTTCTTTCCGTATTCGTAATATCTATGCAATTAAATATTTCGCACTGTAGTACATACATAGGTGTATACGATTGGATGTATGTAAGTACATATGTGTAAATTTAATCTCAGGTCTTTGTATTTTACCCAGCAAACTTTGCTTACTTTGGCAAGCGTTCACTTGTATCAATAAAGTAGCGAATTAGAAGTAATTTAGCTAAATGGCGTGAATAGACGATTAAACGTGAGCAATTGGTAAGCAGTTATACATTTAAATTACCCCCAATGACATGTTAAAATAGTGCGTTCTGTAATCTAGATGGTAAGCGGTGATTTTTTTTCGGCATTCACCGCCTACCCTTCACATTGCATGTAATCGGTAAGCTAAGCGATAGCCGTCTTTTTGCTACTTGTAATTTCTTGTAACGCGCTACTTCATTGGTAAAAAAAAAACGCTTACTAAAGTAAGCAACGTTTTTGCTGGGTAGTTGATGCTCACTCGTGCTGCATACATACATACATATGTATGTGTATAAATGTAAGAGTGCGTAGTATGCAAGCTTGAAATCTACTTCAGCAGGTATTATTTGTTGCCATAAGATTGAATTTTGAGAGTATGCAAATATTTATAACATACATATGCATATGTACGTATGTATGTATGTGTCTACCCAATTTGCCAAACGACGTCGTTTCCGACTCGTTTTGGTGAACAATTCACCGTCGGATGAAAAGCAAAAACGAGTCACCGGCGAGTCGCAAAAACGACTTACCGGCGGGTCGCAAAAACGACTCGCCGGCGGGTCGCAAAAACGACTCCCCTGCAGCCCGCAAGAACGATATACCAGCGAACTGCAAAACGACGCTCAAAGTTGCTAGAAAATTAAAAACATTTTTTTTAGTTTAAAATAGTTTAATTTAATTCATTGAATTTTTTTCAAATTTTTTTAAATATACATAAATACTTAAATATTAATAAAAAAGAAAAATAAGGTAAACATTCAGTCATAAAATACAAACAAAAATTTTAATATAATATAAGTTTTAACAATTAATTTTTTTGTTACTTCATTTTATAATATTTAAAGTATATTAATCATTTTTGAGAGCTGGGCATCAACAATTAAAGCGTACCTCTAATTGCCGCTGTTGTGATGAGATGCCGCTAATTTTCTCCATTTTGAGTCCCTTTTGTCACCTGAAAAATACTTGCGTGCCAAATGAACTTTTCGTTCAAAGTTTACACTGCTGGC
>NW_016161258.1:50424-53555 GCF_001687245.7 Rhagoletis zephyria
ATAATAATAATAATAGATTGGCGCTTAACATATGTTAGCCTTTGGCCGAGCTTCTCCTCCGATTTGTGGCGTGCGCCTTGATGTAAATGTAAATAAGGATTACAATTTAAACACTAATTAATCCGACTAAAGTAAAATCTGTGGAAAATTAACAATAAAATACTTTTTTCGCAAAATCTATAAAGGACTCTTTTATTTCTCAAACAAACCTGGGTAACAGTTGTTCGTCGCCACGCTGTAAAGTAAAAGTACATCTTTCTACCAAATTAAAAAAAAACCTTATTCCCACAAATTTTATTTTTTATTAATAAGACCAATAGAGTGAACTTTACCTTTATAAAAAAACATTTTATATGAAAAATATTATGAATACGAAAAAAGATGTAGGTGGCTTAATTTTCTGAGCTCAAGTGTACATTGTGGATTCCATATACAGTATATAGATAAAAAATTGTCATAATAAAAACGGTTTACTATCCAAATGAATGACTTTTATTTATGCTTAGATATATTAAAATTTGGGCGTGCAACTTGTCCAACCTAGACCGAAAGTTCCTCAAAAAACTTTTAGGTTCGAAGAAACGGATTCGTTTCGAGTTCACCAAAACGACTTCGCCAGAGCGACGTCGTAACGACGTCGTCTTCGCCCTGTGGCAAATTGGGTAGTTATTTATGTGCATATGTATATAAATTTAAATTTAGCTTTTTATTTTATTTTATCTCCTTATATGAAATATACCTAAATCACATAACTTATTTTTGTTGGTGCGTGTGTATTCAATACACACATGCATACAACTATAAAAAATATACGTATCTAAAATAAATAAAACTATATACAAATATTTATGAACATACATACATACATATGTGCTTAAGCAGCCGTTGTGGGTACGATCACTGCTCCGGCCAACATCTAAATTAAATAAAATTATAGTTTAAAAAACTAAAACCTCCCTATTATAATTGCCATTCGTACTGTCATCAGGTATGTAACTTGAGAATAGAAATCGCTGCATCTTTTAGGCGCATCAATATTACATAGTTACATCCCGAGCTAATAAAAGGAAGGTAATAATAAAAAAAGGTTTTTTCTACCAGCGATCGCCTCCAGCTGGCAATAGCTAAGCTCCGAGTGTATTTCTGCCATGAAAATGCTTCTCATAAAATCCGTTTACTGGCGAAAGACTGTGGGTCCCTCCATTTGTGTAACAACTACAAGACGCACACCACAAATTGGAGGAGAAGCTCGGCCAAACACTTAGCAAAATTGTATGCGGTAAAATATTAGTGGTATTCATCTAAACCGATAACTTTATCAAGCAGATAATCTTATAAGTTTATGCACTCTGTTACATGAACGACCCACACTCTCTTTTCGTTTACACATGCGACAATAGTCATGTTTTCTTTGGTTATAAAGCGCAGTGTCACTAACTTTATACTACTAGCACGGGGATAAAGAAATTATAGAAACTACCTCACTAAATTGGAAAAAATTATATTTACGAGATATCTATTTAAATAAATGTACATATAACATAAAGGCTATTTATTTGAAGCAAGTTATAAGAAACAATGGCAGAATGTCTGTTTGTGTATGAATTCATTTGTCACGGCTACCAAACTTTGCGAATTATCAGTGAAACAAAACAAACAGACGGGATAATAATTGAACCAGATCTCTATCAGGATCATATCGTTGTTGAATTTGCGTGCAAAATTTGTATGCGGATCCCGATTATTGCCTAAGAAAACATAGCTAGAGTTGCGACAGAGTTGCATTGTCTTCAGTTTATCAAGTTTATTCAGTGAAATCGCTGGATAAATTTATCAGAAATGTGTAAACGAGTTTCCATACAAATTTTGACAGTTCATTTATAAGGTTTACACAATTATAAGTTTATACGGTTTACAATGCATTTATAAGGTTTGATGAATACCCTTATTATTACTATTATTATCATACATATACTAGAGTTACAAAGGCAAAGAAGATACACACTTAAAAACAAGTTCAGTACTTAATTATTACAGAAACATATGTGACTATAATACGATAAAATAATAAAAGTCAAACAAGATTTATCTATAACTATTATTCAAAGACTAATGCTGGATTTCCACTAGGCATTAAATGGCAAACATTTTAATGAAAGAGTTTGGCATTAAAAAATATTCGTGTCATTACGCTAAAAGAAATTTCCAAATGACATTTTTTAAATGGCACTTTTTTTGTAATTTTAATGCCTAGTGGAAATTCTGCTTAACACCCAAATTCATACAAAATAAAGAAGACCTCAGCTGCTTTATAAATCGAAAATAAACCTCTTTAGAGCAATTTTATTTATTATGGGTGCCTTATTTATTATAAAAGTCTTATCATAATAATTATGGATGAGCAAACAATGTTAAGTCTTAAGGGACAGGACTATTTCAGGACCATTTAGGGCCTAATTAAGGACAAGTTAAAGACTTATTCGGGATTAGTTCTGAACTGGTCGAAATTTTGCAACTTTAAATTTTAATAATAATAATAATAGATTGGCGCCTATATATATGTTAGCCTTTGGCCGAGCTTCTCCTCAGATTTGTAGCATACACCATGATATTGTCACACAAAGAGGAGGGACCTACAATTTTACGCCGACTCCGAATGGCGATTGTATTTTTATGAGAAGCTGTTTTTCATTGCAGAAATACACTCGGTGGGTTTGCCATTGCCTGCCGAGAGGCAAGCGCTGTTAAGAAAAAACCTTTTTATTTTTATTTTTATACCCGAGCGCACTTGTGCACAAGGGTATTATAACTTTGTTCACATAACGGTTGTTTGTAACAGGCAATGTATACATAAATGATCAGAATGAAATAAAATTATAGTTTAAAAAACTAAAACCTCGCTATTATAATTTCCATTCGTACTGTCATCAGGAATGTAACTTGAGAATAGAAATCGCCGCATCTTTTAGGCGTATCAATATNTTTTACGCCGACTCCGAATGGCGATTGTATTTTTATGAGAAGCTGTTTTTCATTGCAGAAATACACTCGGTGGGTTTGCCATTGCCTGCCGAGAGGCAAGCGCTGTTAAGAAAAAACCTTTTTATTTTTATTTTTATACCCGAGCGCAC
>NW_016161259.1:0-17283 GCF_001687245.7 Rhagoletis zephyria
TATATTAAATATCATTTAATATTTCGAATTAATTCATTAATTGTGGCACAACCACAACGGAATTCAGCAAACCACTTCATATCCATTCATTTCGGAATGGAATTTGAACGTAAAAATTATTCAATCAGCACTCGAAATCCGCATTTTTCGCATACCCCACAATAACCAATTCAAGTCAGACTTGATTTCCTGGCATTTTTCGAAGTGATAGGACCCCTTAAGCCTTTAAGGGGAATATCCGTTAAGAAATCCAGAACTTGTATGCAGTGTTGAAAAAAAAAACTAAGTACTGAGATGTCTTACGAGTACGTGTATGTAATTTCTTGATACTATATTTCGTCTAGAGATTTTTTTGCGAAGCTCTCCGTCGTCCTTTTTGTCGTTCGACGCTTAAGTGGAACTGGATTTTTTGACGTCGATATCTTTTACAGCATTAAGTGTTATATGTAGTTGCGTTATCATGTTGAGACGATAGAAACTGTACTGTTGTTTTATAGGCAGAGCTTCTGTAAACCGAATTGAAACCGCGTAATAAAAATATAGATATATATATATTTTTTGCAAAAGTTTCTAATCAATCTTTTCAACTTTTCAATTTCATACATGCAGACTCAAGTGGACAGCAGCTGCTCTGCCTTCGCCCACGCAACAGTTTGATCATCACGCCGATCAACTGCAGCAAAACTGTCGATACACGAGCACAGTGCCGCCGAACACAGCGCAAACATACGACGCCGTCATGTATGAAAATTCATGTTCATATCAAACGGCGCTCGATCTGAAGCGTGTCTCACCGCCCACGCTGGCGCAAGTGAAGACCGAAGATTGCCTACCGCTCGGACAATGCTCGCCCGATTGGTCCACATATCGCTTCCATCAGTCCACATTCGAACAGTTGAAGCAAAGCGTAGAGAAAGCGAAAGCGGCGTTGCAGGATCGAAGTGGTTTCTTTGGGGCATCGAGTGCATTCAGGTGGGCAAACATGAGTACCTAGTTGCAAATTTACAAAATTATTTAAATATATTTTTTCTGCGTCTCTCTCTCTCTATCCCGTGTCCCATTAGCGACATCTACTCGACGCAACGACTAAGCGACACGCTCGGCGATACGCTGCCCAATGTACAGTCGACGAATGGCGGCAACTGTATTGGCATTGTACACAACAGCAGCGGTTTGGGCTGTAATACGGTGGCGAGCACGCCGAGTCTGGTGCTGAATGGCAATTGCATAACCACCGTTTCATCGGCCACAACGGGGCAGCGTTATCGCTTGGATAGCCTACAGCCAGTGACCGGTTGCTCGCCCGTCTCCCAGCATGGTCTCATCAGCACAAGCAGCGCGCCGCCACCGCTGACGCCAGGCGCGCTGGATGCGAACAGTGTGGTGGTGGAGAGCAAGTCGAGAGGTGAGTACAATGAAGTTTTTCTATTTTTACACAAAAAAAAAAACAACAAAAAATGAGGGAATATTAATATTTTACCCCTTACATAAATACCGGAAGTGCATTTCCTAAAAAATTTCGGAAAACATTTTACTTTGCTACATATTTAATGTACAAGTAATATATACAATTCCGGCTTACAGCATATTTTGAGTTAAGAAAAAGGATGTCTGTAGTTACAAGCATTTGCACGATCATAATTTGCTAATTCAATTTTCACAAGTTTTGCTTGTAGCAGCTCACTTATTTTGCTCATTTTCAGATTTTTGTTATTTCTTAGTTTCTTTGTTTTTTTTTGTTTTGCTCCAAAAGCAGGCTACTCGAAGGCCGAGCATTCGTCGTCGTCGGTTGCCAAAATTGTAAAAACATCATTAAATTGCAATTTTTTTGCCACATTTTTTGTGATGAATTTGCGCCAAACATGCAAGCCGCCAGTAACACGGACATTTCACATTTCCAAATAACTACACCAGTCAACACAGACACACTTACATATGTACATACATTGAATTGCTACACTTTTGATGTGTCTATTTGTGGCGCTGACGTCGTTGCAACTAGGAATAGTCAAAAAAGTGTGCCTGCAACAAAATCACTTAACTCGTACGAGATACAAAAAGGCAGCTAGTAATACAAATTGCACAACAGTGATAAAGAGAGAGAAAAAAAATGTATAAAAGAGTATGAGCCAGTACCAGCCATAAGCTTAAACACTTAGGTGCTTGCATACTTTTGTGCACCAAAAATACGCCGCACCACTTCCCCCCTCCCCCCCCGTTTGTAGCTATAATAAAATTGTGAAGCCTTCATTCAGCAATGTGTCCTCGCATACCTTATGGCCAGCCTGCCATATATAAGTCCCACTCCTTTTGGCCAACGACATCGCCAGTGGTCAGCGCTCTCGCTGCAATTTGATACACTTATCGCCGCTTAGTATGAGTTCGTGCTTATGTGGCTGAGTGCCGGGCGTGACAGTTCGCGGTTTACCACCTTCAATTGTTTTATCCGCCGAAATTTATTATTTTTCACAATATTTTGCCAGCTTGTTATAAATAAAATTCCCGTACCCAAGNAAAAAAAAAAATCCGGTACTGGTATCCGTCGGAATTATAAAACTTATTATATTTTAAGACTTCCGCCAAAATATTTCGGAAAAATTTTAAATATCACCAAATTCCCATAACGTATTTTGATTGGGCGGATACAATTTTTAAACATTTTTATGTAGACCTTATAAGCTTAAACTCTTATATCAGCTGATGCAATTTCTGGTAAAATATTTTTTAAGAACTAGTTTTATTTAAAAGAAAATCGATTTTTGATGCTATTCACAAATCGGCACAGCTCACGTAAATGTTATCTAATACTTTAGCGAAATATTTTGGTGGAGTCTTAGAATATAATAAATTTTATTATTCCCGTGGAAAATCGACACCTTTTTTGGCGTGTCACCTTAATGTATACATATATGTGTCTACATATTACCGCCAACAGGTTTTTAGGGAAATCATAAAATTCAACGAGATTTAAGATTTACTTTATTTCACTAGACAAGTTTTAGTAGCACTAGGGTGGTCCAAAAAGAGTAAAGTCGGAATTGTAATGCTCTTACCACCTAGGATTGTTCTATATCGAAAAAAGTATACCCCTATTTTTTTCTTTTTAAATAAAAAAAATATTTAGAGGTCGCTCAAAGCGCTCAAAGTTTTCCGTGTATTTTTATATGAGAAAAATAAAATTTTTCGTAGAAATGGTATAGAATTCTTGAAAATCAATACTTTTAGATCGGAAAACTCTGGTTCTCTTCAGGATATTTTCAATTATAATACCCAATTGTTTATTTAACCATATTTTAATACTAACGGGTTTTTTATTGGTCGCCTTATTGCATATTTGGAGGTTTTTGTGGGTTTTTTGCGGACCTATAAATTATAGTTGCGATGAAAAAATGGTCAAATAAACAATTAAGTATTATTATTGGGGATCTCCTGCAGATAAACAGAGTTTTCTTGTCGAAAAATATTAATTTTTCACTATTCTTTACCATTTCTACGAAAAGTTGTTTTTTCCTCATATAAAATACGTGGAAAACTTTTGGCGCTTTGAGCGACCTCTAAATATTTTTTGATTTCAAAATAAAAAATAAGGGTGTATTTTTTCGATATAGAATAATCCTATGGGGTGAGAGCATAAAAATTCCGACTTTACTTTTTCACATGCATTTTTGGACCACCCTATAGTGCACTCGTTGTATCTATTCGATACTCTCGACCACGAGAACAGACCCACAGATCTTGCGTAGAATAGCTTTCTTAAAAGCTCCCAGAGCTTCCTCTTTCTAAGTTGGTCTATGATGTACTTAGTCTTTATTAGCTATATACATATATAGTCGCAATGGGACCCTTTACTCAGTATCCTGCTGTAATTGACGTACATTGAAGGATCTTGCTTTTTATAACGCTCAGTCTTAGTCGTGTGTAGGAGTGTGAACCTCTTCCCATTACATGGGTCTAGTTTCTTCTTTCTCTCAAACTCACTACTCGTGTCACCATTTCAAATCGTTGAGAAGCCTTGCCTTCATATCCCATATGCACTTTGGACGTCTTTTAGCAGACTAGCCACATTCTAGTCTCCCGCATCTCAAGCTGTTCGCAGTCACGTCCTTGCCCCTCATAAAATACGTATATTTTCGTACTCCTCGTCGTTCCAGTTAATTCTGCATGACATGGTAGTAATCAACAAAAAAATATAAAGGATTGGGATTTGGAATTCCACTGCTCCTTTTTGTCCAGGCGATGAGGAGTTTCTGGTTTACGTAAGATTGAATAATGAGAGCGAAATTTGTTTGCTACCCTTGTGACTACAGCTTTCCAACGTCAGAAAGTACTTTCGTCGTGCCGCCAAATGCACGTACTTTATCGCGGGGAGGCGCATGCGGATCTTAGCTGCAACAAGGTAATTATTCGAGTCGATGTTGTCTCATCGTATGGAACGCTGGAAGCGTTTCTTCCGCCTATGATAACGTGATCAAATTTGTTCCTCATTCTTTGATCTAGGGACACCAAAATAGTTTTATGGATGTTTCGATGCTGATGAATGGTACGATTTTTACATCGCGCCATGGACAGCGCTCGTACGCTTCTTCCATGTACTTATAGAAACGTTTCTTGATCTCTTGGTCCTTCTCCTCATTCGGAGCGTGCTGCTGTTGTTGAATTTAGCCTAAATGGGGATTGTTGCTGGAGGTTCCGCCCAACAACAAACTCATCATAAGAGTGTAGATGTAAAGATGTATATCTATAGATATATATTTGCAGCGGAACGCTTGCTCCGATGCCCGGTTGGACTGGTAACTGCCGCTGCTGACTTCAGTGAGTCCTTAAACCGAATAATTCGTAGTGGCCTCACCGAGGTTCCATCTATTTCGACCGCGACCCATAGCTCCAAATCAGTGTTGATTTTAGAAAAAATTATCGTACTTAAAATAGTACCTAAAAACTTTGCTTTATTTTAATTAAAAATAAATTCTCACCATTTCATAAGAATTGCGACTTTTTGAATCTGAACCGCATTGCCGCTGGAGATTAAACTATGTAGTGGTCAAGGCATATTAAACAGGTAACAGAGTAGTTTAATATGCTTTGGTAGTATTGGTCATCCCTATGGATCTATATCGGAACAAATAGCTATGCAAAAAAAAGGCGCAGCACCGCCTAAATTCCCGGTTTCGCAATCGATTGGAAAGATGATGACTACTATTTTTATTGATGCACAAATATTGATGCAAAAATATGATTTCGAAATAATGAACCACGATACCTTCAATAATCGGACGTCCTCACATCCGACAACTGGAATTTAAGTGTTCTCTCTCTAATCTGCAAGAAAGGCAACCGCACCATATGCGTCAGCTATCGCGGGATCAGCCTCTTAAACGACGTGTATAAGGTCTTAATGAGTGTTTTGTACGAAAGGCTAAAGTCTATCATAAACGAACTGATTGGGCCTTATCAGTGTGGCCTGAGACTAGGTAAATCCACCATACATTAGGTATTAACCATACGTCAAATCTTAGAAAATGCTGGCGAAAGGAAACTCTGCACACATAATCTCTATGCCACTTCTACAACCGCTTCTGCAGGATGAAAAAAAGGATGCCTTTATGCCGCGATGTCTGAATTTGGTATTCCTGCGAAACCACGAACTGCGAAGTACTTCTCCGGGCCGTTTGATACCAAACAAGGTTTCAGAAGGGGCGACTTCTTTTCGTGTGATTTCTGTAATATGATATTAGACTTAGAATTTTCATCTGTCTGTCTGTCCGTCTGGCTGTCTGTATGTTTGTATGCGCATCACTTGAAAACTAATGCACGGAATCGAATGCAGTTTTACCGATGTATTGCTTGAGCTTTAACTTAAAATATAGAAGAAAAAAGTTAAAGAGAGTTGCCACCTGTTTGAAAATTGCAGTTTAGGTAAAGTTATTAGATAAAATTAGTCATTGCAATATGGCTGTCAAAAGAAAAGAGCTTCAGAAAGCTAACAGATGAAACAAAAAATTTGTGGAAGGTTGCCAGCTGTTTGAAAATTTTGATATAAAACTAAAGATTTTTAGTTGATTCTCGAAAATATTTTTGAAGCGGGTTGTCATCTACATCATATTATGTATTTGAAAAATTTTATTTAATTAAATTAATAAGATAAGGTAAATTTTGAATCAGTACGAAAGTGACGAAAGTGCGCAATATGCAGACTCGAGTTATAAAAATTTAAACTAAATTTTCAGAAGCCGGCATATTAACTTACACCCGCTTCCATAAAAAATGTGGAAAGAGTGCTTCATAAATCGAAATTTTTTTTTAAACTCACTTCGTAAAGCTCTTTAAATATATTTTATTTTTTTGTGAATGAGGCCATACAAGTTTGAGACGGAGTAACAGCACAAAAGTACTTTTAAGGCGCAGGTAAGCACGGCAGACATTTGCTAGTATTCAATAAACATATAGCACACCGATATCTAAAATGAGTTAACTCAAAAATCAGATCCGGAAATAGTAATAGTAAGTAGTAGCTTGTGGATCGTACAGATTCCACGCAATAAATACAAAAAGCGTTAGTTTTTTAGGTAACGTATATAATCATGAAGAAAAAAATTGCGTTAGTTGAGGGTATTATTTATATTTTTTTTGAGTTGTGCGCTGTTTAGATCTAGGTGTGCAATGATAACCCACTGTACGTTAAAATAGCAAATATATGTAATTATAAATAATATTTTCTCATCGCTAAATCTAAAACAAGAGGTAAAGGAGTAGCTTTTCCTCAATTAGTTTTTTTGTTGGTTTTATGTACAGTCTTCATGCACTTTCGCAAAAATATAAGAATACATTATAATGCATATGTATATGAATATACATATGTACAGCAACAATGGTTTCTTGTAGCTTAACAAATGTATGCTTGTATGTAAGCACATGTGTGGTAGTACTTTGCGCGGGTGGCTGCATGCAGAACAAAGGGGAAAAAATGCCATCTTCACAATTTCTGCAATTATTTTCACTGCGAAAGAAAAATAATGAGTTACGCATGAGAGATCCTTTTCAAGCAAGCCAAGCATGGCGCATCAACGCATACAGTTACATTTACACAAACCATGCAGTAAAAAAAGTCAAACCAATCAGTAAGAATACCGGTGCATTAACTGGTATGAGATGAAGCTGGTGACATACCAATTGGAAAATTTCGAATAACTTATGCGATCAGCGACATTTACCGTTGAATTGTCCAAGCCAAAACTAAAACGCAATTTACCCTTTCCTCTCCATGGTAGCTATGTATATGACTACGCGCTCATTCACTAGAAGTTGTGTGTAAAAAACATTAGTTATTAAAATATATTTGGGGTATTAATAATGGCGTCGTAAATGTTGTATTGTTCTAGGTCATAAACTTTAAAAGGTTAAATAAATGTTTATAAAACTTGAAAAATATTTCACCTGAACAGTGTGACCAGGTTGAAATTCTTGAAGTTGGATTTAGCATTTAATTGTGTGCCATAGTCCCAGAAATTCAGAACTAGATTCGCGTCTTTTTTCTGGCCGTTTTTTATTTAATATATTTATAATAAATTTCCAACCGCAATTTATAAATGTAAGTATGTAGTAGTCACGCTAAAAATCCTTTATATTTCAAAAAATACCGTTGATCGTTCAAAGCTTTACAAAGGCAGTGATAAGTACTATTTCTTTGAGAAAAAAAATTTCTTAGCTTTTTTAATAATAAAATTTTATAAAGTAATTTTCTTTAAACTATATTTTTTACAAACTGATTTGTTAGCGTACAACTAGTGTACTCTGATGTAGAAAATAACAATTTTTCTTTAGTTCTATTTAATATTCAACAATTTTTTACGTTTTTTTTTATACTAAACTGCACTCTTGTCTCGTATACCTTGAAGTAATGTAGCCGTAATTAATGCGATATATAGAATTTATTTTGTGTTTCGGTGAGACGGATTTAAAAATTTATATAAGATTTTGTGTTGGTGAAAAGTTGTTAAGGCAAAAATATGACTTTTTCTAACCCTTTTTCAAAACCAATTAGTTTCGGTTTTTGTGATCATCTGGTCACACTGCACCTCAAATTCAAAATATTTTTCCTGTGTCGAAAAAATTCAGGAAGCAAAGGGTGAATTAATTGCTTTTCTCACAAATTCCGGCTGCGAATACTACAGTTTCTGCTTTTAGGATCGCAGATGCGAATACGCTTGGAGGTGACTAAAATTTTTCAAATTAAAACAATGTAAATTCATTTGAGTTATT
The DNA here is from genome assembly GCF_001687245.7 of Rhagoletis zephyria. Taxonomy (NCBI): domain Eukaryota; kingdom Metazoa; phylum Arthropoda; class Insecta; order Diptera; family Tephritidae; genus Rhagoletis; species Rhagoletis zephyria. Next base: position 8,260 of record NW_016161259.1, read on the forward strand.
TCAATTAAAATATTAAAAAATATTAAAAAAATCATCTAACTCAGGATCGCCTGTTAACTAACTGCTAACTGGTTGTATACTAGTAGCTTTCCCTACGGGGTATCAACATACATGTACAATACACGCACACATTCGTATGCTTGTGAGGATGCTAAAATTGTGGCATGAGATAACTTTGCTTTAACGACAACCACGACAACAACAACAAATGCTGTAATAATAATAATAATAATGATCATAAAAGTACACAAAAAGGATTCGCTAGCATAGTAAAATGCGTTCTAGATACAACGCTATAAGCGCGCAAATAAACACACACACACACACATACACATAAGCAGCACAAAGGTTAAACGCATACATATGTACATATGTATATTTATACAAAACACTTTGTGCCAGCTTCACGCTTGTGTGGGTGAACTCNTTATTGAAATCGGACTAAAATAACGGCCGCTTCTCATATAACGGTAAATTTCAGAAATGCTTGAAACTTCAATATTTCGAAATTGAAGGACGCTAATTTACTCAAAATTGATACACCCCGGCTTACCATCTAGCGGAAGGTTTCGGAAAGGTGAAAAAACATATTTAATACTTGCGCCGGGTATTTAATGTTCGGCTCCGCCCGAACTTAGACTTTCTTACTTGTTTTTTTTTATTTTACTCCATTACTACTACACTCCTATCGGACGGCGGAAAATGGCAAATGCTTGCAACGTTATCCACTCAAAAATGGTATGCGTTGAAGAATTTACGAGCAATTTATTCAAATCAGAGCTCGTATATCTTTGCTTGACTGCATGCGAGAGAATTCCTTTTATACTTTTGTCATCACATAAATCGCTTTAATTATGATTTAATAGCCGCTGGTGAATGTCTCTGAGAGAAGAGAAACTTAAAGTTCTGGTTTAAATTTGTAAAGCGTTTTCCAGGTATTTTGGATTTTTGCTTGAAAACTTTGAATTGGTTCGTAGTCAAAATTTGTGTAGCCTTCCTGTAACAATCACAATCAAATTTCCTCTACCATAACCGGCCGAGTTGAATACTTTCAGAACTGGAGCGGTGCATCTATGTTCATTCGAACGACATGACCAAGTCAAGTTTGGGCGTATGGTGAATAACTGATCTATGGTGGATTTGTTAGATCTAAAGCCACACTGCTAAGGCAACATCACCTCGTTGACGGTGGGCTTCAGTCATTCCCACAATACGTCAGATAAGACATTATAGACGATATCTCGAAGGCTGTTCCCACGGCAGTAGGCGCTTATCACGGGCAATCCCGATTGGGAAAAGCATACTCAAATTCCAATCATTAAACTGAACACATTCTGCACAAGGGTTCATAAATGCAACTTACTTGGTAGTGAAATTGCTATTAGTACCTCATGATGATCAGGCGTTGAGTCATGGCTCCTCTCGCCATCGACTGTAGTCTCCGGTTCATCTTCTACACTACTTTGAAAGCTGCTACAATTAAATGGGATGGAAAATTGTTCCCGCCATAATTTAAGTAAGTTCTGAACATCGGTCACTACGACGCCGAGGTTGGCGTAAAACCCGACATGCAAAGTGCTTCGTTGGGTAGGCACTGTGGTCAATGGTAACTATCAGTTACAAAATCTGCATGTTTGTAAGTCTTCCAGAGTCCGCAATTATCTCCGCACGAGTTGTTAGGAGGATGCATCAAGCTAGGCTCAGCATTAGCGTGGACCGAAAACAATAAAATTTCCGATTTCGAAATTGTAACTGAACCGTGTTAAACTGTTTTCCGGCCGGATAATATTTACAGTCGACTAACGAACCTTAAAGTTTCGATAAATCTTAAATTATGGTGCCCTTTTTCACTTTTTTTTAACATTTTCTAGAAAGAAAAGCAAGTTTGAAGTAGGTAGGGCCAACAATTAATTTTTGGCAATTTGTTGCCGAGAATGCCACGCAGTTTTTTCATACAAAGTATGATCGTAAATTTTTTTTTGTTATATGGAGGGAAACGCACAACACCGTAAAAAAAAAATTGCCAAAAAACAACGCAATTTTTTAGCAACTGAAAATTTCACTTTATTAAACTAATTAAATGGGCTAGAAAATCTAAAAAAAAACTAAATTGTATGTAGTGTTTTTCGAAAGTTTAAGGCTCTTAAGGCGACCGTAAATATTATCCAATCAGAAAACGGTTTTACACGATTAAATGTGATCTGTTACGCAACCGTTCCGCACTATTAGAATTTCGAAATCGGAAAATGGAATTTTTTCGTCCAGCCTAGTGAGCATGATTTGAGGTGCCATCAATTTATTACTTTGATAAGTCCTTTTGTATGACACTTGAGAAGTGCATATTTATGCAAAAATTTCATAAAGAAAACTGTTCCACACGCAGCGGTACACATATTATCGACGATGTGGTATGCATTTAGGCGCTAGGTGTTAGCAGTTGACCAATATGATTTAATTCATAAGGCTAATAAACTCCAGAGGATCGCACACAAATTCGATAAGACCCACACATAAAAATATGGCCCATAGAAGCAAGAGGAATGTCTGCCTGAAAACTTTCTAAGCTAACAGGTAAAATAGACGAAAAAACAAAGAAAATTTCATAAAGATCCCTTGTTGATTTTGTGTGAAAATTCTTAGTGATTCTAACAATTAAAATATCTGTTAAGAATCATGGAGAAAATTTCTGGATTGCATAATTTAAAAAGAAACATTTCTTAATTTTTTTAAATGTCTTCTTGAATTCATTGAAAAGTACTTCCTCTTAAGTGTATGTGATGCCTTCTTAAAGTTATTTTAAATTAATATTATTATCAAATGGAAGAGTGTCAGTAAGGCGACCATTTAGTAGGTGTCGGGCTCGAGGACAGGTCGGCGCAGACTTTGTTTTTTCTTTTTCTAATCTTAGCTTTTAATTAGGTAACCGGATACTCCATTAAAAATAAGAAGGCTTTCTTGTCGAAGAAAAGCCATAGAGACATTTTCTTAGACTTGTTTTTTTTTATTAGGTGGTTTTCGCTCTGTGAGTCTCGATTCCTGCAACGACATCCAAATTTTTATCGGCGAGCAATGGAATCCCTAAGAGTAGATATTTATGTAAATGAAAATCTCTCTCTCTGTATATAAGCAAACATTAGGTTTGTTCGTCGAGCAAAAAATTTGTAGGAATTTGTCCGAATTATCATGATTTTTGACCAAATCGCGCTCGTGCAGACCAAAAATTATCCATCCACCAAAAACTGATAGCGCAAAGTGACAGTTCTCCTGAGAGAAGTTGTACATTCTTGCTGGAAAAATTTTAGCCTCCGAGAATTTGCAATCGCAAAAAACATATAATTGTGGCATATGGTTGCATTTTTGTCTACGATAATTTGAATAAATGAGTTCGTTAAATTTAAAAACTTATAAACACGAGCGATTTTTTTTATGAAAAAAGGAAGTAAATACTTGTTGATATAATTAATTTAGTTAATTCCAATGATTTGAACTTAACTCTGCTGAAACAAAATTGTATTCGCAATCGGAATGCAATTGCAACCAGAGTCGATTAAAGAAACCCGACAGCTAGCACGATAAAGAAATTGAAATGTATGTTAAAGAAAGTCAGAACAACAAAAGATATACATGTACATATATCCTGTTTTTGTCCATCTGAAATAATTTAAAAAAATCTATAAAAATTTATTATGTTTGAAATGCAACTGTGGAAAAAATTGCAAGTTTCTAGCATGAGAGAGAATTTGAGAGAATTTTTTCTTACTCCCTAATATTTTGAGTGTTGGAGATAATTTTTGCTGGATTTTCGACGAACAAACCTATTGTTTCTATCTCAAGAAAAAATCTCAACAGCATAATTGTTGGACTTTTAGGAAAAATTTGCAATGGAGTCCCAATGAGTATATAAATTTCTACAATGAAAAGCTCCTCTCTCTGTGTTAAGAACACAACGAAATAATTTTTGGAAGGTTTAGGATTTGTGAAAAATTTGCAACCTCCCTCTCTCATTTGTAATTGCGAATTTCCGAGTTTTCGAAGCTACTGGACAGAGTATATATGTATATTGTTCACCCATTGTGAGGCTACAAACAATAGCTTTCCATTCACAATAGCATTTATAGCTTTCATACATACATACATAGCATCCATTAGCAACGCGTGCGTTCACCATTGTGCCATATCTTCCTTCTATGGCTATTGGCCGTACGTCACAACTTTTTTTTTTTTTAACTTGTCACGCTACAACCTCATTGATGGACGTTCGCACGCATGCCAGCACGCGTATGCAACAGCTACTTGAACGCTTTGTGCATCATCAAGCCACAAAAGGATAACATGAAATGCTTACTCGCTTGCAACTTGCTGGTCATATTTTAACATTTTAATCTGGAGTTTGTTTATACCAAACAAAGATTTACGCCAATTAAGCACAGCTATACACATAACAACAACAACAGCAATGATTATATGGACTTCAAAAGTACATCGGCGGCGCTCCACCCCTTCGATTTATAGGCTTTGATTTTAAGTGCGCGTTTGCAAAAATCATATCGAATATTGGTGGTGGTGCTGGCCATCTCATTCGCTGTGCTTCGCCACGTTATAAACATCCGTTCCATGGGTCACCCTTCGCGCTGCAATTCCATGCAACTGGTACGTTTTATTGCTTCAAAGTGATTTCCAAGCAGTGCGGCTGCTGCTCGGCTGTTGTCAGCCTGCAAATTGTCAATATCAACATCCATAAATAATTGCTCTGATTATGTGACAATTATCTTTGGCAACAATAATGATTGCGATAATTTATGCCACTTGGGTGGGAATTGAGAAAAGGTCCTTTGTGGGAAAATTTAGGCACTCGAAATTTGGTAGACCGTGATGCCTGTGTGTGACGAATGTAAAAGTGTGCTGTGCTATTAAAAAAAAAAATGATACCTAACGCAGCACATTGGAAAATATTCAAATTTGATGCGCAACCACAAAATGGAAATAAATTGTGGTTGCCATATAAATTTACTTAGTAATTTTAAACTATATTTTTTAATATTAAAAAAATCTTTTTTAATAAGAAATAATTACGCTGGTAAAAAGTCTAATAATTTTTGTTAAACTCCCTTTTATCTTCAGAAAAATCGTCCTCTGTATGTTCGTCCTCTTCCACGCCGCACGCTGTCAGCACGAGTAGTGAAAATCATCGCAGCTCCAGCAAATGCATAAGCGGTAAGTACAATCATTCACTCTTGTGTATAATATTTTTTTTTATAAAAATCTTGAAATTACCACCCCATTCGCTGCTAAAATACCTGCAAAATGTGTTTGTGTGTGTGTGTGGAAAGCGCATTTTGCGTTAGCTTCCTTGCAAAAGTTTTCTCGGCTGTTTTGCACAGCTTTTTATGGCATAGCCAGGACAATCACCCTTCACCACGAATGTCCTTTGTTGCATGAAAAAGTCGATAGAGTGCGTTAAGTAGAATTTTTTGGGGTGGCACAAAATCCATTAGTGTGAGAAACAAAAGCACAGATGCATTCACAAATACATACATACATATTTGTGTAAAGTATAATATGGAATTAGCGATATGCTTCTTCTGTATGAACATAGTTTATTCTGTGCTTGTCCTTTGTAGGCATGGCTGAGCGCCAGGGACTCTTATGTTGTTCGCAGGAGGTCTTACCCGGGGTTTTATTTTTATTTTTCACAGAAAGGAGTTTTTACGTGGCGGGTCCCAAACCCAGCCCACAACCCATTGCTGGGACGCGCGTGATTTCTTAACCGAATACACGTTTATATAGCGAGCTGCATGCTCCAAAAGACATAGGCTTGCAGGCGCACCTATTAACTAAAAGATGCTGTAGATTTCAGTTTGGGGTTTTCCGTTGCAACTGTTGTTTACTTCACGGGTCCCAAGCCCAGTGAACAACCCATTGCTGGGAGAGTTTTTGAAGATGTTCATTCCAATACAACAGACGCCTGCTTTTAGCCAAAACTAAGCTGAACAGATGCTGCAGACTGCAGCGCGCCCTTAAACCGGATCCTTAAGGATCCAATCGGGTTCTCACGTTGCCCAGAGTGTGCGTACAAGGGCGCAAGAGTCGGGATTTAGTATAGTCGTGGAGCCTTGCAACGTCTACTACATGCTGCCGAGTACATTCGTTGACCCCTGTGGACGAGCGTCTAGCACCAATCCTCATCAAAGCGAGGTTCTTCAACATCTTGCTCATTTTCGTCCATGCCCCGAAGTTAGAGAAGGACGAGGCGTTTAAGGATCATTTCTATGAGCGCTTGGAGAACACATACGAGCGCTGCCTCTGTCGCGATGTCAAAATCGTGTTTGGCAATATCAATGCCAGGGTGGGCAAGGAAGGAAATTCAGCATTTACGACGAAACGTTTAATGATGCACTCACTGAGGCTCATCCGACTTCACCGCTGTCCGATGCACAATAGTGTGCAGGACTAGGTTCAAGCATAAGAAGATCTATCATGCTACTTGGCTGTTTCCAAATCAAAAAACAAGAGACAAAGTCGTTCATGTTGTGATAGACAGAAGGCATGGCTCTAATGTTTAAGACTCCGAGGGCCAACATCGTTTTAGGGATACTTTCTTGTTGCAGCCAAGATAAGCACCTGCCTCTGTGCAGCAAAAAATGTGCGCCCAAAAATGCAGGGAAAGCTTAACGTCGAAAAGCTGCAATCACAACAGACGGCCAATGCATTCGCTTGCTCTTAGAGAGCACTCTTCAACAAACCGACATATGCGAGCACTGGAACCACATTTTCCGTTCATTAACTACCGCTGCAGAAGAAGTAGTCGGATTTCAGCGAGCCCGAAAGAACGATTAGTACGATAAGGAGTGTCAAGAAGCTGCAGAGAAAAAATATACCGCCTGTAGGGCCACGCTGCGATCGGGCGCAACGCGTGCTATGTGGGACCGATATAGGGAGCTTAAGAAGGAAGCGAGACGCATAAGAAAATAGAGTCCGAAATGGTGGGAATAGCAATTACGTGGCGAGGAGTTGATAAGGGGCATGCATCAACACTTATGCAAAATATGATCAGATAAACGCATGCCCGACTACTGGAATTAAAGTGCGCTCTGCGCAGTCCACAATAAAAGCGACCCCGCCACTTGCACCAACTACCAAGGTATCCGACTTCTATGCATCGGAAAGGCTGAAACCCACCGCCAACGAACTGAGTAAGCCTTAGGAATGTGGTATAGACCAAGTATTCACCATACGACAAATCTTGGAAAAGACCCGAGAGAGTCGACATTAAGAATCTATCTTTTGACTTAAAAGTAGAGGGGCTCATTTATTTAGCTACCAGAATTAACGTCGATAATAGTGCCAGCTTTGAAATCCAACGGAGAATCACTTTTGCCACAAAGCGTTACGTAGCACCGTGTAGGTAAGGTAAGATGCAAGCTCGCCTTTTTTATGTAGCTCAAAAATCACACTCTTATCTATGCCCCTCCGGTATATGGCGGAGCAGTGGAAACGATGCGAACCTTGGAGTGTGGGGTGCTGTGGATTAAAGTACAGCGCTTGCACTCGTTTGACCATGTTGTGCGAATGGATGGACCAACGCTCCAGCTCTGAAAGTATTCAATTCGGAACCCGCTGATGCCAAATAAGAAAAAGAAGATTTAGTATGCTAAACAATATAACACTTCCTCGTAGTAAAACGAAAAAACGGATTTCAATAAATACGGAAAAGCTGCGTAGACTCACAAGAAATCTGGTTCATTACCGAAAACTCATTAGAAGAAATGAGACCTAAGATATCTAAGCTTTAATTTTGATATAGCTGAACGACTTAGGAGCAGGTGGTGATTATTCCTTATGATTTGCCAAGCGGCTGCCACAGTAAGGGCTTGAGCAGTGGTTAGGCCTTACTCCATAAGTTTGACCTTTAAAGACCGCCATTTTTTTAAAGAGGGTTATGGTTTGTCCAACTTTACGAGCTCCTTTGTTAGACCGTGACCAATTTCCTCGTATCTAGCATAGCCAAGTGATTTTGTATTTTAAATCCCCGCGCAGCTAAGAATTTCATCGGGAAGTAGTCCACACGTACCCGTATAAAGTCCCATGCTTACTTACTTTATCTGGAGACGAAACCTCAAGAGAGCACTACCTGACTATTTCGCCAATCGTTTCCTGCAATATAGTGCGACAGACGAACAGAGAAGTTAGCGTTTGCCGAGCAGTTTCGAGTGCCTGGTCAATCAATCTGGAGCCTGTCTAACAGCACAAATATTTACCTCTTTAAAGATTAAACAACAAATCCTTTCCCATTATTATAACGCCTACCTCGGCTTAGAAGACACTGAAGTTGTTCGGAAGTCTAGAACTGAGGTTGATGGAAAGTTCCCTGCAGAAGACATCTACACGTACATTCTTATCCAACTTTGGGGCAACTGTGAATAGGTTCACTTGATATTGGTGCCAAAGAATGGACCCCACTTAGTCTTCCTTGATGAAAATGAAAGCTCCAGTTTCAAATTAAAGCCTAGAAGTCGCCTATATTTGGAATACCGTCTTTTCTTTTAACTTTAAAAATGCTCAAATTACTAATTGATCAAGTCTAATTACCAATTATATAATCAAATTCGCCCGAAAACAGTTCAAAAAGAACCACTTTGCTTAGCTAAATTTATGAGAACGATTGAGATTTCCATCTACAAATAATTACGCTCGGCTATCAGTCACTGCTTTAAGCAGTTAAGTTCAACTAATCGTCGATTATAATAATCCCCTTGAAATCCACTCGACACACTCGAAGAGTGTGAATAGCTTGGAGCGCTCAATGGGAATTAGTTACGTAGAGTATATAGTAGTAGATAGTTGAACGCGTGGACGCACAGCGGGGTAGTGCAGTGGGAAAGTTTGTAAACAATTGTCAAGATGATTTGATTAACACATTGCTACTGTAAACATACATGCGAAAAAATCACAACAACACAACAACAATGCGATGCTCGGTGCTCGCTTAAGTGCACTTGAGCGGTAATCCTATTAAAAATGGCA
>NW_016161259.1:29792-32723 GCF_001687245.7 Rhagoletis zephyria
GTGCGCCTTGATGTTGTCACACAAAGCGGAGGGACCTACAGTTTTACGCCGACTCCGAACGGCGATTGTATTTTTATGAGAAGCTGTTTTTCATGGCAGAAATACACTCGGAGGTTTGCCATTGCCTGCCGAGGGACGACCGCTGTTAAGAAAAAACCTTTTTTCTATATTTTTGCGATGTTGCTTTGACCAGGGTTTGAACCCAGGCATTGTGGAGTGGAAGCGCGCACTGCTTACCACTACACCACAGCGGCCCTGAAAATAAGATAAACAATTAATAATAGTATATGAGTGGCGTATAATTTCTATAAGCACTATAGTTTCGCCTAACGGAACTCCAAATATTTTCAACGGAGAATATCAGTCACTTCATTGCCCGTGACTCCACTGTATTCAATTACCCAAAAAAAGCTCTGTCTTTGAGGTGATCTCGTCTGCTCTGAGAGCAAAAAGCGCCGCTCTGCTGTCAGAGTGCAAGGTTGTAAGAAACCTCAATGCATTTAAGGCAATATGTTACATGTATTCATACATATCAAAACATATTGCTGCTGTCTTCAAAGCATAAGGCATGCACGTGCATCCCTGCCTTGGGGGATTGAGGTTATGTGTTAATGAAGACATCAAGAAGCGCTTCTCAAATATTCGTTAACTATACCAAAATGACAGCAGCAATTTTGGTTACCCATTCATCTTTGTACATATGTGTGTGTGCGTTTAGCCGACTGTTTATTTAGTGCGTGGGAAGTTTATTGCGTTATGCTGAAGGGAGAAGCGCGGCCAAATGGCAGGTAATATAAAAATCATGTACAATATTATTGGAAAGCATTGCACAAAATGCCACCACTTTGCATGTGTTTGTGTGCGTGTTAGTGTGTTAGTTAATATGACAAAGTCAATCGGCGCAATTGACAGTGGCCATGGCCTGTCAACAATTTGCCTCTCGGTGCACTCATATTCGCATGTGTATGTGCGTGCATATGTATGCGTTTTCCAGCGAGTGCATTGCGCCGACTATGCTGACTAGTAACCGCAGTAATTTATAGCATTTGACACGTGAATTCAACTAGGGTAGCGTCGCCAAAGCGCTGGTCGTCTTCGCAACACCCCTGCAGTGGCCTAGTGCATTGGCACACGCAAGTCACCAGCCATCAGCCATCAGCGATCGTCCACCAGTCACCAACAATCAGATATGTAGTAGACACCAAACGCTGCAGTCAACCTGAATTCATTGCATTGCTGTCTTCTTGGTACCGTTACAATGTTAATTGTTTGTTTGCTGTTCGTTTGTCGCTCCGTTTGTTGTCATTGCCATTTAAGTGTTGGGGTGGGTTTGACTTGGCGGTGACTATCGATGTGATTATCTGCGTTACTATAAACTTTGAATGTTGAAATTAATTTTTTTTTTACTGGGCAAGCTACCTTCCTATCTGAGAGTGTGTGAAACTTATTGTGGCACAAATTAATTTTACAAAAAAGTCAACAATGCAACATTGACATTCTTTTTTCTGCTCGTGTTTGCATATTTTTTGTTCTCAAGTTAAGCAGCTATAATTGTAGGCCAAAAGGGTGTATCGGGTGCCTTTTGTACGAATATCAAGCAATTGTGCAATTATCGGCTGTATTGTTTTGTTGCACTGACAATCGGACAGCCACAATATGTTGAAGGTCGTTTATGTTTGGTAATTTGTTTGAGTTACGCTACCGAGTGGTTGCGTGGGTAAATGTTGAGATAGTGAGACATTTATTTATGGTGGGAAATTTTCAGATATTCGATATGGGTTCGCGTTACGGTCTTACGATGAGAAATTCTTTTTGCTTATGCCTACCTATATGAACTAGAAGCCGAATCAGAAGGCTTTGCATCTTTCGTACTGTTTAAAGACCAAATGTGGGCTTCAGTTAAAATTGGATCCCAGAACTGGCTCACAGTACGTATATGGGGCCAGTGAAAATTCTTTATACGTTTTTCAACATGTGCATAGTGCAAAACTTCACTAGTCGGAAGTGTAGTTTGGTCTTGGCCGTCTCGGAAGGTTTCTTGCCAATTAGGGCTAAGTTTGGTGAGAATGTATTTTTCAAGGGTCTTTCCCGACATAACGAAAAATTGGGGCCATGCTAAATTTTCCAGTTCAGAAGACGGACTGGTAAGGTCCTAGTAACAATGTTGAAGATGTCTTTCAAACCGTACTGTACACTTATGTGTGATATTTAGGACCGTTTTCTCAAGTAGTTTTCCTGCCGTAACTATTGCATACAGCAGTATCTCTATTTTGATCCTTATGATCCTTCGTCGAGCAGAGCGACGAGAGATTGATCACTAAATATTGACATGGATTCTTCTGCGACAAGCGCACCACCTGCGCCAACATGCAGTAGCGTTGGAAAGTTTTCTTTCCAAATCTGAAGTGCAGACTGAATGTCTGTTGGAAATGAAACGGCTGCACAGAAAGGCGACGGTTGCGTTTCAAGGCCAAAGCCGAGGGGNGGGGGGGGGGGGGGGGGGGAATGAAAAGAGTGACATTGATCAAGAAAAAAACAAATGCGAAGCCAAAGTTTAAAATCGAAAGTAAGACCAAGACCAAGACCAAGACTAAGACCCAGACTTAGACCTAGACCGATACAGATTTAGACCAGCCCAACACAAAAACCAAGATGAGGAACTAGGCAAAGGGCAAGTACAAGGCCAAGTTAAAAAACAAGCCCAATCCTAAGACCGAGGCCAAGAAGAAGACTCCGACCAAGACAAAGAACAAGAAGTGGATGAAGTTCAGAACCAGGACCAATACTAAGATTGGAACCAAAACGAAGACCAAGACCAGGACCAAGACCAAGCCTAAGACCAAGACCAAGACCAAGACCCAGACCCAGGCCAAGACCAAGTCCAAGACCAAGACCAAGAGCAAGACCAAGACCAAGACCAAGACCAAGACC
>NW_016161259.1:32881-33053 GCF_001687245.7 Rhagoletis zephyria
CCAAGACCAAGACCAAGACCAAGACCAAGACCAAGACCAAGACCAAGACCAAGACCAAGACCAGGACCAACACCAAAACCCAGATTTAGACCAAGACCAGCAATCGAAAGATAGTTCGCTGTATGAAGAGTCAATTCACATACATACATATGTATCTAAATATTTGTATAAG
>NW_016161259.1:33153-44959 GCF_001687245.7 Rhagoletis zephyria
AAACTTTTAGATGAAACTTCTACTTTAAGAGGCTAAAAAGCGACATTTTGGACAAAGCAAAAACACTTAGCAGCGAACAAGTTTAGTAAGCGCTCACTCATTTAAGGAAAAGACAAATCAAGCACGCTACTTAAATACATACAAATAAATCTGCACGTATTCCAAGTGTTGATGCAACATACTCAAATATTACAAATAAATAAGTATTTATTGCGAAGCATTAGCTGAGCGTTTGGAGTAGCCGCAGACGACGGACGGTGCTGGCAGCAACCAAAGTTGCCCGGAAGTCGAGGTGTCCGGTAACGGTAACCGGTTCCGATCGTCACTTTTCCCGTTCCTTTTCCTGTTCCGCCGACGCCAGCGTGCCTAAGCGCCAGGCACCAAAAACATTTCAGCGCCTTTGCTCGCACGCGCGCATATAAGTACGTACGTACGTATGTGTGTGTGTATGTGTGTGGCTGCTAAAGCTTACGCCTCCTCTTCGACGCTTGGACTTGAGCGCTTACGTGGATACATCTATTCCCGCATGGTGACTGCTCGTCGTAGCATTTAAAATAAATTAAATTGAAGGAGTGTCGGTTACGGCAATTCACTTCTTTTGCCAACTCAACTAACATTTTGAAGCGCGCATTGTTCTTACGTGCTTACAAACATAAACACATACACATATACATGCGTAGCACCCATAGCAGACAGAACGCTTGTGAGTGTGTGTGTGTGTGACTGTATAGGCGCAGAAAAAAGCAACGGCAACGGCAACAGCAGCTGCGCCGCATTCGGCGACAAAATTGTTGGTCTCCGGTGTTATTACCTTCCGGTGTGACCGCCAACGAGGCACAATTACCCAAACACACAGAAACATTCGAAGGATTTAAATAGTTACGATTCGGACGTGAGCGCGTGATTTCATATGTCAGTCACAGTGCTTTTTTATTGCACACAAGTGTATGCGTTTGAATGCATTTCGAATTTTTGCTGAAGCCTCGCATCCGATTTGCACTTTTCAATGCTCGCCGATTTTGCACGGCTTATTTGAATCGTAAGTGTTTATTTACGGTAATAAACTTTCAATTAAGCGAATTCGTGTGTGTTACTTAAAGGAAACATTTATTAAAAAACTGCGTATACAGTAAACTTTTGTGTACGCAGAGTGTACTGATTTCTATTAACTGCAAGCACTTTGCAAACTTGTAAGTGCATTTGCGCAGTTTGGCCGTCGGCGGCTTGTTAGATAAGGCAAAAATTGCCGCCGCCAATTCGCGCTACGGTGCCATGATGCTTGACATTAAAACCTCTGCTGATTATTTGTCACGTTCGACGGGAAGTTTTAGCAATTTTTCAATGTTATTCGCAGGTGAGTGTAAAGAAATTTATGAAAATTTTTAATTTTAATTTTATTCGTGAAGAAGAAACTTTACATATTTATTGTGAGCCAGTATTTTAGTTGATGAAATTGATTTTTTACAGCTCAAAAATTAAATTTTAAATTACACTGTGCGGCAACCGACACCAGCCCGGACTTTGTTAACATTTTTATTTATTTTCAAGTTCAAAAAATGTCTGAGCGAAACAAAATTTCAACACGTAAATGAAGTAAGGGTCAACACGACCCTTTCGGGCGGGAGTTGATGGGTTAAAATGTTTTACGAAAATATTTCCCATGCAATTTTACTATCTATGTCTTAACCTGTAATTTCGCTAAGACTTTAATTTTTATTAACTTTTACACTTAAAAATAAATTAATAAATAAAAATTAGAGCTAACTTTTGCAAATCCATCGCATGTTTTATTACTGGATATGTGTACTTTCAGAAAATATTAGCAAATTACGGGCTGGCTTGGTTTGCCATATCATTGTCGCACAGTGTCATTTATCTGAGTACTTTCGGAAAAATAAAAAAAAAGACTGAACAAATTTTTATCTGAGCGAAATGTCAAATTCAAGCATAAATAATTAGGTTCGACGAGGAATATTTCTGTACCATATTTTAACCCGCAATCTCCTGATGGTCATTTTCTGCAAATCTGTAAAAATTAGTTTTTGAGGTCTTTAAAAGGCATGCAATTTTTAGAGAATTATTTCACAGAAAATTGCACTTGGGGTATCTTAAGACAAAATCTATATTTTTTGGAAATAAAATACTTATAAAATATATGTACTTATGTACATGCAGTCAGAGTAAAAAGTTAGTTAGTGGTTTAATACAATATTCATAATTATTTTCATAAAAAAAATTCATGAAATATGAAAATATTGTTCATTCTATAAAATAGACCATATAAATTAAAGTTTCACACTTCATAAAAAAGAAGCAAAAATTAAAAAAAAATGCATCAAAATTACAACTTTTTATTCCAAAGTTTTAGAAATTTTTCGAGTCTACAGTTTTGTAGCCCATAACGCATTATCGAAACCTATGTTTACTTAACTTGCCCCTTATTTTACTAACTACTTTAAATTGGCTACGAAATTGCACACTCGAAAACTTTATAACAATTCCGAATTAAAAGTTTGAAATGTTGATGAAAATGTTTTGATTTTTTTGTGAAATTTGTATAAAGTGTTAATTTTTGTTTTACATGGTTATGTTATAGAATGAATTATATTTATATTCATAAAAATGTATAAAAAAAATTTGCATAAAAATAATTATGAATTATAATATTCATGCTAACTTTTGACTCTGACTGAATACGTCTTCTTTCACTGGCATTTACGGTGTAAATAGAGAAAAGATTTTGGCATGCGCAAAGCTTAAGGGGACGTCATACAGCCTTCATTGTTTCTTTTGGTTGAAAACAATACGAAAGTTTTATTAAAAAAAGATCAAAATTTATTTATTAAAATAAAAAATCTACAAACTTTTCGCCATGATGGAAATTTAAAATTCTAATTTGATACTCTCTAAAGCTTGCTTAACTTATCTTTTTGCTCAAGAGCCAAGCAAATAAAAACTTTTCCTTTAATTGCCACAAATTTTCATATCAAGAATGGCGTAACTTTGAATTGAAATAATTTAAATATTTGTTAGTCTACGTTGCGTCATGGTTGATTTCATGCAAGATTTCACAAATTTAAGTTTGCTGAATGATTTCTCGCTGAATGCGATTGAATCAGTCCAGTTAGAAATATCTTCAAAGCTGACCCTAAAAATGAAACTTGATTACAAAACCAAATTTGCCCAAATATTTGAAGAGAGCCCAAAAGCTACCGGAAATTTGATCACCAATCCACTCTAGATAATACGATACCAGTAGCTGCGACCTTTGTTGGATAATAGCCGGATAATGGCTACGTGCAAGGTGTCGTACACTTGCAACTTACAAATGAAAGTCGTACTCATTAAAAGTCGCAAACAAGAAAAAAAGGTTGAGCTAACAACAGGGGAAAGTTTAATAAAATCGGAATCGTTATTCAAATATCTTGGATCAATCTAATCAAAAACAAGTAAGACAGTCTAATTTCGGGCGGTGCCGAACATTAAATACCCGGCGCAATTATTAAATATATGTTTTCCACCTTTCCGAAAGCTACCGCTACACGATAAGCCGGGGTGTATAAATTTGAAGTAAACTAGCATCCTTAAATTTCGAAATATTGCAGTTTCAAGCATTTCTGAAATATACCGTTATATGAAAAGCGGTCGTAATTTTAGTCCGATTTCAATTATTTTCAACGTTTTGCTTCTATGTGGCAAGCACAATAACCACACCGAGTTTGGTACAAATAGCTAGAACGGTTACCGAGATACATATATGTGATCNCACGTACCAAGTTTCGTTAAGATATCTCAATTTTTACTCGAGTTATCGTGTGCACAGACGGACGGACGGACGGACGGACAGACAGTCACCGCTTAATCGATTTCTCTTTTCATTCTGATCATTTATGTATACATTTGTCTATATCTATCTCGATTCGTTTTGCCTGTTACAAACAACCGTTATGTGAACAAAGTTATAATACCCTTGTGCACAAGTGCGCTCGGGTATAATAAAAATAATAGATTGGCGCTTACACATTTGTTAGTGTTTGGCCGAGCTTCTCCTCCAACTTGTGGCGTGCGCCTTGATATTGCCACACAAAGGGGAGGGACCTTAAGTTTTGCGCCGACTCGCGAACGGCGATTGTATTTTTATGAGAGTCTGCTTTTCTGGAAGAAATACACTCGCAAGTTTGCCATTGCCTGCCGAGCGGCGACCGCTGTTAGAAAAAACCTTTTTTTATTTTTTTTAAGTTGGGTTGAACCGGGCTGAACCCAGACCCTGCGGAGGGGATCGTCTTAATTACGCCAGTGAAAAAGCTTCCATAGTGACATCGTCCGCAGAGTATCGGAGAACGGAGATTATATTCCTGACAAGTACTGGCACGCGTAGTAAAATTAATATTCCCCTACGGCATGATAGTGTGGTCATTAAAACCCTTGGCTAGAAATGAAATTCCTCGTTCACGTTTTTGTTCGTCAAGAAGGTGCCGTTCTATTCAAATGCCAACCGAGCCCAAAGTATCAGCTGTTGGCAAGAGTTATTCTTCTCTTTTTGTGGTGCGATTATTTTTCCCCATTCTCGGACGGGTAAATTCTGCGCTCACGACTCTGGCAATGTGACCGACGGCATCAATGTTGTCTTCATACTCCAGTACCATCTTGATTTTGCTATATATATTTGGCACCTTTCCAATCGCCAAATATTCTCGTCGTGCTCAATGTCACCCAGGGACATAGCCGTATTATTTCTTCGAGGATCCCTGTACATAGACATGTCGTCGTCTTTTCGTTCTGTCATTAGTGGAAAAATCTGGCCTTTTGTAGTTTTGCCAGGACTAAAGCCACACGGAAAAGTTCCAATCACTTTTTTCACGAAAGGTTTCAGTGTCTCGCACACGATGGAAAGATTTATTTTTATACTGGCATCTTATAATACATTCTAAATGCTTACTAATTTTACTTCTGACTGGAGACTCCTCTTTATAGTAAATTATTTCTTTTTCTTACAGATTCTTCGTACAAATCCTCTTGGGGTTCACACAGCTCTTCGCAATCGCAGGGTAAGTATAGTGCATATTTGATTTTTTTTTAACCGTAATGCAACAAGAAAGCTGTGCATCTGTTGAAATTTTAAATCATTTAGTATATTCAGAAAAAATAAAATTGCTGTAAAGGGCTTTTCAAAGTGAGATTTTCATACAAATTTTCATTCAAAATGGAGACCAACAATTGTTGGACTCTGCCAAAACAAACATAATTTGAAAAAAAATGTTAATTTTATAAAAAAGTGTTCACCAAAATGTTGTTTTTTTGCTTTTAAAAAATTTTGAGTATGTAGTTTTATAGATTTAAATTTTAATGTATGTAATAAAGTGCAAGTTCCAAGTAGCTAAGAGTTCGCGTTGATTTTTAATAATATAACAAACGCTTTTACTTTCCATTTAGCATGCGTCTCGAAAAGTTAAAATGCAATGATCTATAAAATTGCATACCCAAAATTTTTTTAGAAACTCAAACAATTTTTTTTAAATTTTGTTGAAATTTTTTTTTATAACATTTCTAATTTGTTTTGTGAAATTTTTTTCGTTTCGGGAGAACTCTGCAATTGTTTTCAACTAGTTTTTATTATGTAATATTTATTGACTGGAACAAGAGAATCGATTTTCTTCGAAATTGCCACTTTTTCTACATTTTGCACCAAAAAATTGTAAATTTTATTAGCTTTCACTAAAAAAAAATCAAATTGAGTGTAAAATGAAGGCTCCAGTGAATTGTGAACACTAACTGCCAGGTTTGAACTACTATACGTCGCTCGAACATTCTTAATGGCCGAGTGAGCGGATCACGGGCGTCCCATCCGAGAGATCCGAGTTCAAGTTGTGGGGCAGCAGAACTTTTTTTAATTTAGATTTAATTTTCTTGTAATGTTTTAGTTTTATTGTTTAATTAAAAAAAAAATATTTTTAAAATTTCATTTAATTTTTAGAATATTATTTTATTTCTTTCAAAATTTTTTATTATTTCTTAATGTTCTTATAATTTTTGTAGTTTATTTTGTTAAAAAAAGAAATTGTTTCATTTAACTTTTAGGGTTTAATTTTATTTTTATTTCTTTTAGTATGTTTTTTTTTTAGTGGCATTTTCTTTAAATTTTTAAATTTTGTTGTTTAAAAAAGAAAAACAAAATTAATTTCATTCAAATTTTAGAATTTTGTTTGGTTTGTTTCTTCTTTGTTTAATGTAATTGGGTTTTCTCATGTTAATATCTTTTTCTTTTAATTTTTATATTTTACTAATTTAAAAAGAAAAATATATTTGTTTTATTTCATTTAATTTTTAGGATCTTATTTGATTTATTTGTTTAGTTTTTTTTCCATTTTTAAATTAATTTGCTTTTAATTTTTAGAGTTTGTTTAAAAAATAAAAATATTTTTTAACTTTATTTAATTTTTAATTTTTCCTTATTTTTTAATTTCATTATTAAAAATATTTTTATTAATTTCTGCTTTATTTTCATTTTATATGTTTTTATTTTTTGATTTAATTTTATTTTATTCACTAGTTATTATTGTTTTAAAAGAAATTAAAATATATTTTTAATTTATTATAATTAAAAAAAAATTATTGCTAAAAGGTGAACAGAATAGCGCAAAGACCTCCTCCTTAGCACATCTTTCAATTTGTTTTTCGAAAGACAGTACAGGAGCTTATAAGATAGTTGCCAGAATTGCCCTGTAAATTACTCTTCGAAACTTTTACGTAAAACTTTTAAGTGCCAATATTTCAAGTTTTTCCAATTACCAGCCAAAATTATTATCACCTGCGGTAACACACACCCATTTACAGGTTCACACCCAGTTAACTATGAATACTCGTATTTTTGTGTATTTGTGTAAATGACGTTGTAGTATTGCTAAGTTAAGTACATGCAGTTTCAAAATATATCGACGACTACAGGTAATAATAGCGACACATACAAATGTTTTATAGCAAGTCAAAGCATATCTTTAGTCAAACGATAGCGTGAAGGTGTGAAAATTATTTCGTGTATTCGATTAGTCCTTATGAACACGCACATAAAAGGCGTTGCCTATTCATGTGTACAAAATGCATAACAGGCACAAATTTGATTACACCCTGGAAGATTTTGAACTTTGCGTCGAGAATTGAATTTCATTTAGTAGTTTTCATTTAGTAGTAGTAGTTTCAAACAAGTTCTTATCGTCCTACAGGGTAGTTGCACAACATTAATATGCTGAAATGTTCATATCCATCCACCCTTCTATGCTTTGCATTAATGCCTTTTTGCTCTCAAACATTTACATATACAAATGTATGTAAATATGCGTGTAAATTTATGAATTTCTTCGGCTACTCGCTTCAATGAGCTCATTCAAGCGTACGATTTAAACAAATCGACAATCAATAACAACAAATAATAAATGTTTGCTTGAACGAATGAATGGCGGGTTGAAAGAAATTGTAATCATAACCAGAAACATGGGTTTTCCATGTAAACCTTAAATATGTATGCATTTCGAGATAGAGGTGTAAAAAGGTGGTTATAATCGTACATTCACATATGCATATAGAGTATACTAGGGTGGTTCACAAAAAGTGAAGTCGGAATTTCATTGCTCTCGCCCACTCGGATTGTTCTATATCGAAAAAATATATCTATTTTTTATTATTTTGGAATCAAAAAAAAAAAAAATGTCATGGGGAAAAACAACTTTTCGTAGAAACGGTAACGAATTCTTGAAAATCACTATTTTGCGATCGGAAAACTCTTTCTATTCAAGAGACTTTTTTCAAAAATAATACCCAATTGTTTATTTAACCATTTCTAAATACTTACGATTTTTTATTGGTCCCCCCACAGCATTTTTTTGGGTTTTTGGGGGACCTATAAAATATAGTAGACGTAAAAAAATTGTTAAATAAACAATTGGGTATTATTATTGTAAATCTCCTGAAGAAAAACCGATTTTCCGATAAAAATATTAATTTTCAAGAAGTCTATACCATTTCTATGAAAACGTGTTTTTTTCTGATACAAAATACATGGAAAACTTTGAGCGGTTTGAGCGACCTGTAAGTATTTTTTTTCAAAATAAAAAACTGGGGTGAAAATTCCGACTTTAGTTTTGCACATGCATTTTTGGACCACCTTAATATATACATTTGTAATATTTAGAAGGTTTGTTAAAAGGAGGGTCGGCTCTTTGTGTGTTGATTGGCTTTTATCGGGCCATGGAAGGTGGGTATGCATAATAGCACTTTATACCATTAGATGCTTATATAAGCTGGCTAATCTGAATTCTTTGTGGTTCAATGAAATGGATTTTGGTATTAGATAGTGATTGACAATTTTTTTGCGCTCACCTTCTTTATTTTACACTAATAAGTTTAGAAATATTTTGAATGCACAGCGTTAGAGCATAAACGCGATCTTATCTGCATACACTAAACCTCCATATCTCCAATAAGATTGTCCCCAGATCCACTCTTCCATTTGGTGTCGTTTCTTTCACTTAAACGTTCATAGCTTCTATGAAAGGCGCTCTAAATGGTTTCTTGTTCTCACATCTTCAGGGTCGATGGGTGACAACTCTTACTGGCCTTCATTTAAGGGAAGGATTTTAATATGGCCTGAATATGTACTAAGGTGACTGTTCTATACATTCCATATCTAAAAAAAGAAAAATCTAGCTGTCTGTTTGGCAGCCTGCACTCTGAAAACAATTTCGTTTAATTGCCTTACTACCCTCTTTAGTAGAATAGGTAGTTGTTGCAATTGTTGTCGTGGCACTACTGAGGCCTGCCTAGTTCACTTGGCCTAGAAATCGCTGTCACCAAGCTCAATTATTGCTAGGTCCAAGAAACATCCTGCTTCGACGGGGGTCGGACCAAAGGAAGAGTAGTATTCGCTGAGTGGACGGTAATTCTGACAGAGTTACACGAGTCTCTTGAGGCAGCTGAAGCTCTTCGCTTGCGATGGGTGGTGGTTGAGCTTTAACGACCTCACTCACGTGGAGAGAATTGGTAAAGTTTGTAATTGTCTCTCGATAAATCTAGTTCAGCAGTTCTGCAATGTAAAATTATGTTTTAGAGATCCTATCCCGATAAGATTGGCAGACTATAGTATACGTCATATACTCAAATCTCTCGGAGTGTCCTTTTCGTTTTCAAGATTACTGCATACGCACAACAGTCGTTCCCAGTTGGCTACACACTGGGGAATTATAGAAGTTGTCTCTGCTGATTGATTTTGAATCATTGATGAAACGCTGCAAGCCGATTGCGAAGTCATGAAGGCGGCTAGTATCAAGAGGGTTAGTCAGGGTCCGTTATAAAGCGCCAAGATAGATAAACCGTGGCCTCGCTAAAGCTATATAGCTTAGTAGAAAGCGTTATACATATTCTACCTCATGATCTTCCAAAGAATTGCAGCAGACAGGATGTGATTTCTGATCAGACAGTGACTTGTATTTTGACCGCCTTCGATACATCCGTACGGACGCAGAACTGACCGCAAACAACAGATAGTCAGTGGCGTTTCCTGCCACTCCCTGCCAGAAAATATAATTTAAGGGTTCCCTGTCTCACCAACTGATCAACAGTTACCCGGAAGATCACTGTGATCTGGTACGAATATTAATCTTATAAGAAAACATTCCGACGCAATTGAGAAGGTTATCAGGCACTCCTAGGTCAAATTTGAGCGCACCATCAGTGAGTTAACGGTCATGATTGTTACTAAGCTATCAGCCGGAGTGGATCTCCCTTATTGAAATCAGCCTCTTATGCCCGAAAGACGCTAAAGCAATCTGGAAGACCTAATATTATGGTGATGCAGATATGAGGACAGAAGACCCCTCCACCAAACTTTGCCCGATCCATTAAAAATGCCAGTGCTTTCTTTCCCTAGCTACATCGTACCATCCAATCACCCCTTGCAGGAATGGAGAGAGATGTTAATGAGTTCAGATTAGTATTTGTCGTATATCCTTTTTACTCGGAGGGGTAGTCATATAAAGATCCTATGCTCAAGTAGTAAATTTCATATATGTACATATGTACCTATCCCAAACTCCTTTCTTTTCCTATTGTAAAAAAGTTTCAACGTTTCAGGCTCATGCATTAAAAAGCCAAAGTCTTCTTATGTATTCCCTCTCAGCATGTCCTGTGGAGTTTCAGCTTCGTTGGATCTACAGTACAAAAGCCCAAAAGTTTGGCATCTACAGCTCGCCCTGCCATACACCTCGTCTCACTCGACAACAAAACTTTGTATTGTCTATGTACATACGCTTGAGTGGCATCACAAAGGACATCATCAACGACATCACTGTCACACCACATCACACCAATTCGCAACGCTTGACTTTCACACAAACAAATGTACGATGTGTTGCTGTTGTTGTTGCTGGCAGTGATTGCGCTTTTGGCTAGCGGCTGCTTACACTCGTATGTTTTGAGTCAGTCAGTCGAGTCAGTCAGGCAGACGTACGCGTGTTCTGCCAAAGTGACAACAAAAATAGAAAAACAAAAGCACTACCTTACTATTGCTGTTGTTGTTGCCATTGCTGGGTGGTGTCACAGTTGTGTTCCAACGCCTGCGGGTGTAATTTCTATAGCGCCTACTTTTGTCACTTTGGTTGTCGCAGCGTTTCGGCGTGTTTTTTCGGCAACATACCACTCCACATTGTTCTTGCTCTGTGTGTGCCTGCGCTGTGCCATTTGCTCTTTGCTATTCCAGTCCCATTGCTTGTTGTTGTGTTGTTGCATGTTTTCCTTTCGCACTGTTGCGTTCTGGAACAATTTTAAATTGAATCGCTTCAGGCATTGTTTCATCGCTTTGTAATCACAATCTATTAAAAAAAGTTTTTCATCCCAACAACATTTGATTTGAATTTGGTTTGTTTTGGTTTTGATTTTGTAGTGTTTGGCAAAAGGGTATTTATTTGTTGATGCACAGATAGGCTGGTTGGGTATTCATTTTCAATGATCGGTTTGTGGTTGATAATATTTGTAAGTAAATTAGCCCTGAGGTGGCTTCTTAAGCTGTCAGTCATAATTTTGTCCTGTGATGTTTCTTTGAAGGGAGAAACTTGCTGCAGTAGACGTGAATCGTTAAAGTGTGGTAATTTGTGAATGTGATACTTGCTGGAGGGCTAAAATTAGTTGGTTGTTTTACTATTGCTGTGTTACCATAGTGCTAGATTAAACTTCACAAAATCATTAGGGTGTCTCTTTTTAAGTTTCAAGCCGAGAACATTTAGTGGATACCATTTTTTTTAGCATGAAGCATTATATGGTGATGGTTTTGGCGACCTTTCTACTAACTAATAAATACGGAACATTATTGTGAGCAAAGGGTCGCAAAATCGCAAACAGATTGCGCGAAAATAAAGTTAAGTTTTGGCTAGTCATTTCGAAAGGTTTTGGACCACCAGTCGGAAGACCTGGGGATCGAAGCAAGAACTCCTAAACGTTAAATTGATATATATAACAAGTTATAAGTCCGAGCCGTTCGCCACCAAACGGGGCTTCAGACAGGGCGACTGCCTTTCATGTGACTCCTTTAATCTGATATTGGAGAAGATGATAAGAGCTGCAGAACTGAACCGCTCAGGAACAATTTACTACAAGAGCGTGCAATTGCTGGCTTATGCCGATGACATCGATGTCATCGGTATCAAAAACCGCGAAGTCTGTTCTGCCTTTTCCAAGTTGGATAAGAAAGCAAAGCGAATGGGTCTGGTGGTAAACGAGGACAAGACGAAGTATCTCCTGTCATCAAACAAACAGTCAGCAC
>NW_016161259.1:44984-45752 GCF_001687245.7 Rhagoletis zephyria
GCTAACTTTGGACTGAGTAGGCAATTCAGAAGTAAAGTCCTCTCTCAACGTACAAAAACCACCTCTGTAAGTCACTCATCATGCCCGTGCTGGTATATGACGCAGAAGCAGTGCGCGCTGGCGGTTNGTTTTGGCTAGTCATTTCGAAAGGTTTTGGACCACCAGTCGGAAGACCTGGGGATCGAAGCAAGAACCTCTAAACGTTAAATTGATATATATAACAAGTTATAAGTCCGAGCCGGTCGCCACCAAACGGGGCTTCAGACAGGGCGACTCCCTTTCATGTGTCTCCTTTAATCTGATATTGGAGAAGATGATAAGAGCTGCAGAACTGAACTGCTCAGGAACAATTTACTACAAGAGCNGATGACATCGACATCATCGGTAACAAAAACCGCGAAGTCTGTTCTGCCTTTTCCAAGTTGGATAGGGAAGCAAAGCGCATGGGTCTGGTGGTAAACGAGGACAAGACGAAGTATCTCCTGTCATCAAACAAACAGTCAGCACCCACGTCACTGTTGACAGTTACAATTTTGAGAAAGTAGAGAATTTCGTTTACTTGGGAACCAGAATTAACACCGATAATAATGTCAGCATGAAATCCAACGCAGAATCACTCTTGCTAACAAGTGCTACTTTGGACTGAGTAGGCAATTCAGAAGTAAAGTCCTCTCTCGACGTACAAAAACCACCTCTATAAGTCACTCATCATGCCCGTGCTGGTATATGACGCAAAAGCAGTGCGCGCTGGCGGTAAGGGCGGTCACG
>NW_016161259.1:45889-53545 GCF_001687245.7 Rhagoletis zephyria
AAACGAGGACAAGACGAAGTATCTCCTGTCATCAAACAAACAGTCAGCACATTCGCGCATTGGCACCCACATCACTGTTGACAGTTACAATTTTGAGAAAGTAGAGAACTTCGTTTACTTGGGAACCAGAATTAACACCGATAATAATGTCAGCATGGAAATCCAACGCAGAATCACTCTTGCTAACAAGTGCTACTTTGGACTGAGTAGGCAATTCAGAAGTAAAGTCCTCTCTCAACGTACAAAAACCACCTCTGTAAGTCACTCATCATGCCCGTGCTGGTATATGACGCAGAAGCAGTGCGCGCTGGCGGTTAATATCTAATCAGATAGCTAGGCTGTAATCAGAGCTTTCATCTCTTTTTCGGTCGTATGTGAGTACATATTTCTTTGTTAAACTTATGTGGACGCCAGGTAAAATGCAGAAAACTGCTTGGCTAATGCGCTGGTTCCACCAAGAATATAGACTGGTAGTATGCTTGACGACTGGGAGATTACTCTTGCCACTCGTATCAGCTCAGCGAAAGCTGGGCGAAAACCAGGGTATGTACTACTTTTTTGGCCAAGAGTTGACCACCGGCGGCCTAGAGATCTTCACAAAGTCAAAACTCTCAATTCTGGTGGATGTATTGCCACGGAACTATCCAACTTGGACTGCTCGGAGGAGAACATCTGCTATAACCCAGCAGTTACCGTAAGTGTTGATATCGCAAGGGACCTTGGCTTATGGTCTTCTAAGTGTGCCCCATGTCTTAGGGAATCCACTCTACTAAACTCTCCAATTTGCCAACTAAGTACTTATTATTTGAAAATTTAACAGGAAAAGCGAAATCCTCATTATCGAGTCGTTACTTTACTCGAACGTGTACTTAAAGCCATCCTATCAATATTGGCTTAGAAGATTGCCACCTATTTAAAAATCTACATAATTTAAAATTTAAACTACAAATTTTCAGTGCTGTAAAAAATATGATAAAATCGAAGGTAGATTGAAGAATTTGAAATTATCTTAAAGGGAGTTACCACTCATCACAAAATCGATATTATTCTTTTTCTGAATTTTTCTATATATTTATTAAGATCCTCTTTAAAATCCGATTCCTTTCTTTATAGGCTATGGCTCGAATGCGTTAAGCAGCGTGGGCGTGAGTGTTGGAAAGTCATCGCTCGATCCGCACTCACATCTCAGACAGCCAGGTAAGTCGAAATTCAAATTTCGAATAATACTTTGTATTGATTTGCTGTGAAAGTATGACACGAATGAAGTTATTCAAAAATATTTAAACTACCCTCAGAGGCTGGTGAAAATCCCATTGTTGCTCCAACCAAATTCAGGCTTTCGCATTGAAGCACTTGCGAGTGCCACTTAGAATGAGAAACAAAAACAAAAAACAGAAACAAATACTTTAAAAATGCTTTAAAAGCGATACAAAAACGAGTGAAATCCATTTGCGGCGCGTGTGTGTTTTCGTCTCAACGACTTACTATGCGCGCCAAATCAAAGCGACATTGACACAGAGAAGTAACAACAACCCGAAGAAAAACAAAAAATACGCACAGGACGACAACAACACTCCAGCGCATTCGTATCAAAAAAAAAAGTAACTATTGTATGTAATAAATATGAAGAATGTGTGCAATTGTGCGCAAGGTAAAACACTTTACTTTAAAGTGTGCCCAAATACTCGAAGAGCAAATAACAAAGCAAAAAAAATAAATAAAAAATCGAAACAGAAACAAAGCAACTCTATTTTGNGGGGGGGGGGGGGGGGGGGGGGGCTCTGACTGACTGGCATAGTGGCGAATCAAACCTAAATTCGCCACTTCACAACTACTTGAAACACAAATAAAATGGAATGTGTTTGGCAAAAAAAAAATTCACAATCCGCGATAGAGGGAGGGAAATGAAATAAAATAAAAGCGTCGAAAAAAATCGAAATGAAACAATTGAAATGCCATAAAACGTTCTCAATTAGTGTTGAAGCTGTGGCTAAGCTGCTGAAAAAGGCGGCAAGTTGCTGAGCAAGCAAAGCGTGGCACACCAAGCTGGTACATGGAACTGGGGATGCTGGAAAACAATGCGTTGTAAGCGCAATGAAGTGAGAGACTGAGTAAATACAACACAGTAATAAGTAAGTTGATGAATGCTCAACGTATGTGTGCTCGTTTGCGGTGACGGTGCTGTCAAATTTTGACTGAAAATGCATTTCGATTTCATGTTGCAAATATGAATGAGAAAAAAATGTATTTTCGTTGAAATGTTTTTGGAGACGTACGCGTGCCATAGCTGCCAATATGACGCACGCATCAAAAAGGTAACAAGTCGCTTGGAAAGCACGACGGCCGCGGCGCACAGTGTGATGGAAATGGGTAAAAATCAGCGAGAAATGTGTAGTCTTGCAAGGCTAGGTTAGATGGTAGCCGAGGGGATAGAAGTGCATACTACCACTTTGTAGGACCTGGGTTCGATTCCGAGCAACATTCAAAATTAGAAAAACAAACTTTTGTTTCTAACATCGGTCGCCCTTCGGTAGACAATGGCAAACGTCCGAGTGTATTATTGCCTTGAAAAAGCTTCTCATGAAATCATTTGCCGTTTGGAGGCCCATAGATCATAGACAGGGCATGGACCATATATCAGAAATGATGACCAATATTGGGCAGTGACTTAGATATGGTTTGCACTCAACATTTCCTTCTTGTTTTTTCAGGAGGTTGAGTATTCCACCCGGTCTTGTAATTACATCAACTACCATCAACACTTAGCCAAACGTGCTACCAATCGTATATCATCGTACAGATGAAAATAATCTTACAAGGAGCTGGAAGAATGCGTATTTCCTCGACTGAGTTCAGCATAAATGTATGCATATCAATTTCTGTACAATTTTTCACAAGTTCTTCAGCAGTGGCGTTAACTGGCATGGCCCCGCTTTTTTTATACGCACGTTGGGATAGCGCACTATTCATCAAGTGGCACGCATGAAACTCCGATGAAGCCGCCTCCCCGGAACTGCTTTCGCATTTCATCAGAGAGCGGCCGTGGCATACAGAATGCCTCACTGCATAACGCCATTTCCATATTCCCCAATCCACATTTATGATAAAGGATTCAGACTCTAAGAGCCAGCCTCCTTATTGCCATTGAAGTGCTCAGGAAGATGAAGGCTGAGGTTTGGTGCCAGATTGAAATGATCTCCACCGCTTACTCTATCTTTTATGCTGGAGCCATCGGTAAAACTTTTAAGCGAACTTTGATTCTGGTTCTTGGCAACAATGAATTCATTTCTCACTGGAATTCTTGCGAAAAATTTGCCATCAGAACGAAGAAAAAGAGTGGAATAATTTGAATTTTGCAGGCTTTCAGAAATAACGGCCAAAATATTAAATAATTTAAAAAATATAGATACGACAATAGGTGCCGGATACGATATTAAGGTGACTGCCTCATATCTAGTTCTTGCAAAAGCCGGGACACAAGTACAAAAAGTGTTCCACCGTCTCATACACTTCGTGGCAGGATGGGCAAATGGAGTTGTCATGTACGCCTATCACCGTCAGGTATTTGTGCAACTTGAAGTGACCAGTCAGCAATCCAAAAAATTTTCTGCGGTCCCGTCTGCTCAATGAGAGCAGAAACTAGATAGACTTCTGAAACTTCTTGATGCCTTCCAGTCAAGGCCGTATTTAGGGCGAGAATTTAGGTGTTCTGTTGAAATGTAGGATTTTAAAGCACTAAAAACTTGGAAAAAGGCAAAATGTGCTTTGAAAAAAGGCATATATTTTTAAATTTTGTTATGTACATACAATGTGCATGCCCAATTAAAGGTATTAAAAAATACATACAGTGATCAAGAAATTATAGCTGAACCACTTTTTGCCCAGTTTTAACGTATTATTTTCGTTGTTATTCAATTTTGGTTATTTTTTTTTATAAAAATATAGTTCAGTCTTAAAAAAAAACCGCGTGAATTCAAGTTTCCAAATTTGTGCAATATTAAAAAAAAATTCAACAAACTTTCGTACAAATTTCGAGCTTTTTCAAAAATTCTAAAAAATAAATCGTAGTTAAATATAGGTTTTTTTTATTTAAGTTAACTCAAAAAAAGATTGCTAAACGGTGAGCAGCATAACGCTAATACCTCCTCGTTAGCACATCTTTCAATTAGTCTTTCGAAAGACAGCAAAGAGCTTTGAAGATATGTAGTTGCCAGAATTTACATTTGTCTTACGAAAGACTTTTATCTTTCGAAAGACTCAACTCACTATGAAAAACAGTTGCCAGAATTGCCCTGTTAGCTTAGTAATTAGAAAAAGAACTGAAATATAAAATTTGCTCACCATCGTAAAAAGTTTTTTCACCATAGAACTGATTGCCGAAGGCCCTAAGAGTGAAAAAAATGTGAAGTCCTAAATTCTCCCAGAAGTATATAAGGGATTTGCATTTAGCAAAAGATTGCTGCTAAGATATTTATACCTACATATGTAAATCTAAAATATTTTAGTTTTCATGTGCTGTTAAGAAAATTTTCTTCTTACTTTTATAACGGAACACAAAAGACTTATTACTTAGTGCCATTCCGGTGCAAGCGGTGAGCGCTTCCGATTTATTTAAGCAAACAAACAAAACAAAAAAATGCTCGCACATATTTGGCACGTGAGTAAGTGTACTCAGGTAACTGGGAAGAATATATATGTATGTAAATATTACTTCATAACTATGCATACGAAGGATCGCAGAGTACTCAACAGTTGCCTAAATACGAGTAAATACATTTTCGAAATACATTTACGCGCGCTTCCCAAACTGCTGAAGTGTTGTGTGCTCTTTACTCAGAGGATGCTTGAAAGTTTTTAGCATGTTGCCCAACATTATGACTACATTACATATTGTTGAATATGGCCGTACAAATTTAGTGCAACTGCAGCCCAAAAGTATTATAAAATACAGTTAAGTATTTATATTTTTCATATCCTGCCACACAAACCACTCTTTTTTTAAGTACATAAAAAAGCACTCGTGCTGCGTAAGTTGTCCGAAGTCTTCATTAAGTTGCATTAGCGTGGCGGTTGTGGATTTTTTTTTTATATTTTCATACAAACATATATGAGTTTATACATATATACATACATATGTAAATATGCACATATATACAGACATATATTTTTGCTGTGAAGACCGACCTCTCCGCATATGCAGGAAAGCAATTGCATTTACTAAATAAACGCAATAATGGCTGCCCGGCGTCCGCTAATGGCTTGTGTGTATTTATGTACCCATTCTATTTGGCTTGAAGTGCAACAGCTTCAGGAAGGTTACATTTCCTTGATATGCGCTGCGTTGGTTTTTTGCTTTCTAGCATTTATTATTTAACAATTGCTGGTTTGATGCTTTCAGTCTTTGCTCACATCAACACAACACTCACTCGTTGGCTGGTATTCGCATCTACGTTTTACCGAATATGGACAGCCTGTCAATCTAAGTTCCTGCCGAATAAGCGAGCGCAATACCCTCATAACAGAATTTATTTTTTCTTGTTGGCCGATCTGCCTACTCGTGCGTGCTAAGCTGAAATGCACGTTCCTTCTAAAAACAATTGTTTTTATTCATTGTTGCATTGACAGAAAACACTTTTCACCAAGAAGATCTTAGTGCACGTCACATTGTTCTGACGTCCAGCTTTTAATGCCTAAAAGTTCAGTAGCAGTCTTACAGCGGCACGCGTCTTCACGCCACGACCGCACAGTGTGTTTATGTCATTAAAAATGTAGGTAAATATACACACAAATAGTGATGAGAGTAGTGGAGCAGCTACTAGAATTAGAGCTTATTCGTTTTGTGGGTTTCCAAGCAGCATGCCAAGTGGTGAACGGAGGCGATAATGTTGCTCAAGAGAACATGTAGTAAAACTTTTAATATGGCAAAGTTTACAAAGAATATGGGAAACTTGGAGGCATTCCGTCGTAGTTTCAATACATCCAGGAAATAGATAAGAAGGACTTAGAAGATATTATGATAAAAATTTTGTGAACACCTCAAATGTATCTTGGAAACCGCGAGTTCCAGAGTATGCCTCAGCTCATGGCTGCAGTTCAGTCGACAAAATCATCACCACCTGAGCTATCATATTCTTCTAACGCTATAATTTTCTAGGTTTGGTCGGAATAATACCAGCCAAGCTTCAAAGAATAATAACCACATGGCCTGCCTCCTTTTATCGTCCTCATCACTAAAGCAGAGAATACGGGAAAAGTCGCTGCAAGGGATTTTCGACCCAGGAGTTGAAAGGACTTTGAGATTAAGTTGCTACCGCAGTGGTAGATCGATTGAAACAGGCGCTGCATCGTGAAGAATTTAATTTAGCGGCTTTTCTGGATATGGAATGCAGTTGGAGTAGAGCGTAGGAAGTGGTGTCTACTCGCAGGAGCCTTAAATCGAATTATGCCTGCGGTTGCCATATCATTGTAGTGTGCTTTAAGCTGAGAAATTTTGTCGGATACATAGCTAAACCGCTATTAAATCTACAGCATGCTGCTTGACTACCTAAAAAAAAAAAAAACTATTGAATGGAGACATGTTATAAATGGATAGTGTCCAAATAGAAAACAAGGGCGATTAACAAAGTGGGATTAAATAAACTCTCTTGCGACTGTTGGAGCAGCGCGAGCTAAATGATATACAAGTGTCCTCTCTCGAAAGAGCTTTTCATCTCGAAAGATGCCAAGCGGTATTTTTTTTGTCAGACTTCCGTGCCAGAATACGCTAACAGGGCAATGCTAGGAACTGTCTTTCAACACACCACAGTCTTTCGAAAGGCAAAAGTCAATTCTGGCAACTATCTTCAAAGTACTTTACTGTCTTTCGAAAGACTAATTGAAAGATCTGCTATAGAAGAAGTGGTCTTAGCGTTATGCTGATAGCCCTTTTTTAATTAAATTTATTTGAAAAAATATATACATACATACATATATTTTTCCTCTTCCCCGCAAACATATTCGGAGCACTCAGAATTTATGAGTTCGAAAAGAGTCCTACTATGTAAGAAATATGAGTATCAAAATAACAAAATATTTTCAACTCATATAGGCCACATATATGAACCAAATCATGAGCCGGCACTTTGTGGAAATAAAAAAACATTAAATCTTTGCAATTTGTATAGAAAATTTTATTATAATTTTTTGTCAACATAGGCATATGAAATTAGGCTTTTCTGAACCGAAATCTTTTTGATTGGCATCCCCGAGTGCGGAAAATTTGTGAGAGCTGTTTGGAAACGTTTAGTCATCGATGAAGTTGCTTGCCAAACAACATGGAAAAATGTTGATAATAAAATTTCGCCTTAAAATTTAGCCATAACTGCTGCGTTTAAAGGTATTTCTCTTCAGAAATGATGTTTTACTGTTTTAATTTAGGTATTTTGTATTATATCTTTATAGAAGCCTATTGCAGAAAATTTTCTAACGAAGCGGATTTTAAGAAATTTACAACAAAATGGTTTCAAACTGCACGGGACCGTGTTAACTATAAAGCAAAACAAATCAAACTATAAATTCATTTATAGCAACGTGTTAGTATACTGCGCATTAGTATACATACATATAGTAGGCTGAAAAACAACAAAGCTGCTGGAGCTGACGGCCTGCCAGCCGAGC
>NW_016161260.1:0-53542 GCF_001687245.7 Rhagoletis zephyria
CAGTAAATGCCAAAATACAAAGCAAGAGAACTACAAAGCAATACAGATAGAAAGAATATTATCTTTGTAACATACAGGTCAAATCATTTCAGTTGAAGACTAATAAATTGGAGGAGAAACCAGTTAGCGGTCTCCAATTGTGTAGAAATGTGCATACATACATTCATACATATATATTAATGTTTTAAATACCCAGCTGGAAATTCTGCCTTGATATGCCGGTTATCAAAAAGCCGCATGCTGGGAGTATGCTAATGGGCAATATATTACTCCACAAATCTCAGAATCATTTTATACCCTTTTTAAATACCATGTTCACTTTGAGCAATTAACCCTTGGACCGTTTTGGAGTTTAACGCTAAACTCTGCTCTTAAACTCCGAGTTTACCATACAAACAATTTTCGCTAGTCTCTCCATCTTCACAAAGCGATGTAGAGGGTTTCTCGGCTTTTCTGTTGAAAAACTGTCTATGTTTAGCTGAGCCTCTTACTGCAATCTTCAATCACTCTCTGGCCTCGGGCATATTTGTGGACGACTGGAAACAAACGTCTGTAACCCCTATCTTTAAAAGTGGGAACAAAAATGATGTCCGCAACTACAGACCGATATCAAAGCTATCTTCAGTCTCCAAATTATTTGAGANCTCTTGTTTCAAATTTGTTAATTACCTACTTTATGCTGATGACCTTAAAATATTTGCAACTATCAAAAACCTTTATGACTCAGCCAACCTGCAATCGGACCTGAACAGAGTTCATGAATGGTGCTGCAAAAATCAGTTGACGCTAAATATCGGCAAATGCTTTCATGTATCTTACAGTAGACATCTCAATACTTTGCATACATCATATTCTATCTCTGGCTCTGTTTTGCAATCTGTGACCCAAATGAAGGACCTTGGTGTTGTCTTTGACTCCAAACTCGCATTCAATAGTCATGTCGATTACATCCTTTCGCGCTCATACTCGATGTTAGCTTTTATCCGCCGAAACTGTCAGGCGTTAACAAACACTTATACTCTTAAAACTCTGTTTTGTGCACTAGTCAGGTCAAGACTGGAGTATGCAACGTTTATTTGGAGGCCTTACACTAAAATTCTATCTAAACGATTAGAACGTGTTCAAAAAGTTTTTATAAAATTTGCTCTCCGTTCATTAAATTTTTCTTTGCCACTACCTTCATACTATTCTCGCTGCCAACTAATCAACCTTACAACACTGGATAACAGAAGATCCATTTTAGCGTGCACGTTTGTCGTTAACATCATAACTGGCTCAATTGACTGCCCTTCTCTTCTAGAAAAGATTGCATTTAATATTCCCTCTAGAATCCTCCGCCATTGGGATTTCTTTAAAATAGGTTTCTCTAGAAGCAGTTATGGTGCCAACGCTCCGATCCCTAGAACGTGTGCTGAACTTAACCTAGTCTTCAATGCTTTGGACATTGATTTCTCACAATCAGGCCCTACCTTGGTTACTCATCTGCGAACATTTTTCTCTGCGCTACACCACTAGCGATGTATTTTATCTTAGCTCTTGTGAACTTAATGTATTTAAAATTTATCTTAATTTTTAAGTTTTAGTAGCACTTAATTAGTGTTAGCTGAGTAGTCTGTAAGAATAATCTGTATTCCAAGACTGAAATAAATAAAAAATAAAAAAGATACATAGCGATGGTTAAAGTTAAATTTTTTGATTTTATTAAATATTAATATCTTCTGAAAAACATAACCTGTTAAAAAACTAATGACGTCAAAATAAAGGTAATTACGGGTCTTTCGCCTGGTGGACATAAATTCATCAGTTTTATATTTTTCAGCCAGAAATACCTAATAACCAAAAAATATATGTTTTTTAAATGGCGGTTAATTAAAATTTGTATTAAAAAGCGTTATAATATATTCATCAATGTGTTTCCGATATTATACATATGAAAAATAGAAAAGTTTAATTTTAACCTTTTTTATTGGCTTTGATTTTTATTTGTGCCAAATAATCTTGGTATGGTTGAAATCAGCATAAAAAGTTCTAGCGAGTCAATCTTAGAGGTGAGCATTCCTTTTGAACTAGGGATGTTGGATGGTTGCCTACGATGCACCGCAAATTTTCCACTCGATGTATCGATGTTTTTTTTTGAAAACTGGCATTTCTAGTACATTGAACCGCCAATCCAGTTTTTCATTCGTACAAAAAAGAGAAGTGACTTTGACCAAAAAAATTAAAGGACTTCAAAAAGTTCCGCTAGAAAATTATTTAGCTCGGTTGCAGTAATTTTTTGCACAATTTTGCTCATAACATATTAGGGGTATTCTCTGAGTCTTGCAAAGCCCTTGCATGGTGCACAGATTGCACGGTTTAAAACCGGTTTTAGTATGGGACAGCTTTGCAAACCGTGCAATCCGTGCACCGTGCAAGGGCTTTGCAAGACTCAGAGAATACCCCTATTTTGTTGTGAACCATCATCTGAAAAATGCAAGTCGATGCATGGAAAAATATCGGTTCACATTTCACTACATCGATGTACGATGTATGTATGCATGTACATACATTTGATTGCATCGAATCAAAGAATAACATCGATAAATTGTTTGCCACTGACATCCCTTTTTGAGCTACTAACGGTGGACAAAGGGGGGCACCGAATCAAAAATGGAAAGATAAATAAATGCATCCGTCACCAAAAGCCGCTCCGAAATTTTCTCACGATGATTCATGAGCAAGGATTTCCTTGCAGAATTTTAGCTAATTCACTAGCGCTCTTTGTTCATCAAAAACACTACTCCAAATTGAAGGAACGTCGCAATAAGCCAGTGTCACTCTCTGGCACGTTTATTTTCTTTTTGTACGAAAAGATCTGCAAAAATATGTATGTATATGAGTACATACATTATTCACCGTCACATATGATTGTATGTAAATATGTAAAGCATTCATTTTAGCAAAATTTATTTGCCCGCGCTCTTTGGAGAATATTTTTCTTTTAACTTTGCTTACATGATACATACACAACTCATAAACCTCCCTTCATGCCGCACTCCAAAATCAACCTATGGCACAAAACCATCAAAAACAATACACAAACCACAAAACATATTTAGATACCAAGGATGTTGCGAATATTGGTATTCGCAATCGTTATGTGAATGATTCGCATCATTTTACAAATTCGCATTCGACATTTGCATCAAATGATACGAATGATACGGCAGAGTCCACTTTAATATTGTTGAAATGCCTCTAGGTCAGTCTAACCAGGGCGCGAACAATAACCAGCTTTTAGCTTCAAGCGCTAAATGTTCAAGTAGTATATCAAGCAACATTGATAGGAATAATTTCAGAATCTGTAAACATTAGAAAATATGAAATTAAAGCCCAACTGAAGGCCTGTTTTAAAGAAAAACGAGCTTATCTCGTGGAAAATCATCTCGATTGGGGAAAAACGAAACAATACGACCAATGGACATATCCGGCCCGCAAATATTTGAGTGCTCCACCTGCTAGCTTGCCGGCCTTATATACCCGAGCCTCTAAGAAATCGCCTCACGGGAGAAAAGGCAGCAAAATTACTTTTTTTTATATATATATGCCCATTTTGACCAACTACTTGACCGACTTTAAACGCCTACTAGATTAAGCCCTCGTTAAATGTTTTTTATCTTTTTTTAAATGTTATTCCGAACATTCGCATTCCGAGTTCGCATTCGCGATTGTGAAAAATATTACATTCGAAACATCTCTAGTATGTACACACATGGTGAATCGTACCCGCTCACTCAGCAGTCGAACAAAATGAACCTCGGCCAATTACGCCAGCAGTAGCAGCAGTCGACCTGGGAATTTTTTTACTTCGATTTTTTCCTTTCTCGTTTTCACTTTGTTTTGCAGTTGGCTTTTTACACCTTAATAATTGGCATTAAATTCACATATAACCAATATTGGGTTGTATAATTTTCAAGGAAATAACTTGAATAATCACCTTTTAGTATTTCAAACAATTATAATATATTTTAATGCGTTTTTTCAACGACAAATTTTTGCTATACGAACAGCAGTTGAGAGATGACAACACGCAACTAAAATGGCGGACGTTTCTCCATTCGGTGTTCATCCGTTTTCATATGTGTTGACTTCGGCGTAGTGCAAGTGTATGTATGAGTCTGTTTGCGACCGAGTGAATACTCTGCGAACAAATTACTGAGAGAGATTTGCCCATGCACATACGTATGTACACAGCATGACCATAGTTTTGAGTACAGGAAACGATGATACCATGTGGACATTTTCGGAAATCCTGCATATCAGGCATGAAAAAATCCCTAGATGTGGTTGTTGCTGAAACATATTTCAAGAACCATGAATAGCCTGTCAGACGTGGCTATGCAATATATTTCGAAAAGGCTGTCAAATAGAAAAATTTCAGAAAGCAGTTGCGTGAGCAGTCACACCTTACATGTAAAATATCTTTCTAAAGAGGTTTTTTATTTCCAAAAGGCGAATTGCAGATTGCTGGTGCAGCACGAGCAAGTGGAAATATATTTCCGAAATCGATTTGCGCTCTCTTAATTGCTGTCACATCCATGATATAAAAATTTGATGGTAAAACCGCTGAGAAGCAGTCTGAACATTTTTGAAGTTTGCTAACATAACAAAAATGTTTTCAAATTTTCTATCTCACAAATGCAATGTCACTTTCTGTCTCAAATAAAAGAAAATCGAATACCCAGTAAACATTTAGAGTCATAAATGAGTCTTTAAGGAGTCGTATTTCGGAGCCATTACGCTCATAATGAGCTCATTTAAGAGTCCGATATTAGGGTGTTTCCCTTCCGCCGAAGGCCGACTTATGTGAGATTAAATTCATACATTAAATGAGCCTCAATATGAGTCATATTGAACTCTTATTGGCCCCATATATGTATGGCTCAATTTGGTTACCGGTTACAAGAGCGCATAGATGCGAAAAATGTTTAAAAATTAGCAGACACTATAATTACCGGTTACAAAATTTATGTTACCAGCGCAGAATAGACCTGTAAAAGTGAATGAAATGCCAGTTGAGTAAGAACATGGCCCTAATGCCATTACCCTGGTAAAAGCAATTTGGGCTGCGTAAGGGATCAAAAATCATGTATAACCATTGTATGTCTTAATCAAAATGAGAAAAAGGCTTAAATGAAATGACAGCTTATGAAAGAAAACTTGAAGACACTTAAATGCCCATTTTATTATGACATAGGATGCTGAAGGAACTTGTATCCTATAGAAAATTCTTTTCTAAAAAAAAACAAGTATGAGCATTTAATTTTAGTTGCAAAATCGCTATTTCTGATATTTTTGTCAACATGTGTATGTATGCGCTATATCCATGGTGGAATTATACCAGGTGAAGTAATTAGAGCGAGAAGAAAATTTGTCTATGAAATTTGACTATAAGGCAGTTGAATGTCAGAAAATAAAGCGAGGAAGCTGTTTTATTCTTTCACCCGTCTATTGTGACATGCGCTATACCATGGTGTGATTATAAAAGGTGAAGTAATAAGGCTAGAAAAAATATTTGACACTATCTTATTTGAAAATCTGCTTTTAAAAACTTCTATAGGATAGCCGAATGTCAAGAAAATAAGTGAAAAGCTTTTTTAGTACTTCATCTGTTTATAATTCCAAATTGACATTATATAGTCCCCTATCGTGTTTTATATTTATTCTGTTTAATAGGGTATAAGAAATTTATATTTTATTGAAATAGGTGTCGCTGCTGTACCTGCAAAATTGTATCAAGGTTCCCAACCTATGTAGTTTTGTAGTCTGCAGGGATGCATGTGCTGGTATTAATTGTACTCTTATTTATATTCATTATGTTTAAAAACGATTTCATCTTAAATTTGCGCTTAATTTATAATCTTAATAAAAATAACTCCGCAACTTTATTTTAGTACCATCAATATCTACAAAACAAACCAATTGTCTGTTAAACGTACAATTTTTTACCGAACTACCATCGGGCCTATATTTACATTGCGCGCATAGCGCATACTCCACTTTTATCGCTTCGATGCAATGTAACAGCTACAGCAATGGCAATTTAGTAGTCTTGGGGTGTTATTCTTCAAGGCAAGTTTTATTATTGGTAAAATGGCGATAGGACTCAAATCGTTAAGAACTACAGCGGAAAACTTGTGTATTATTATCAAAGTGAAAGAACAGATCTCGAATAATTTAAAAAGTGATTGAATAGTTTTCATTTGTGAGCCGGACTTCATATAAACATGGAAAGTCTCGTTAAAAAAGGTAAAAATTTCATTTGCCAGACCAACGTTAAAGGCCACTCCTGCACTTAATGAAACGACAGAAGACGACTACCTATTTCAGCTTTTTTTTCTATTTCGCTTTGCTGCGTTTGTCGATAGGGGCTAGGGCTACCGGCTCTGTCAAAGCCAATTTGCCCAGAGTTCTTTGAAAAAATCCCCAATTTATAATGGTATTCCTCCACACACTTCTTTAATTATTGAATATACTAAATTATCTGTTTTAATAATAGAGCTTGTGCCAATTGATAGAAAAGTACACTGGATAGTAAATTATTTACAGCTATGAGGTGAATAAAAATTGTTTAAACGGCAAGGCTAGTGAAAAATTTGGCAGAAAGCATTAGCTTTGTTTCTTTTCTAGCCGATAATTATGAGGAATAACAAGAACGGGAAAATTGAGAAAATTACGCTTACACAGGGCGATATAAAGAAATAGTTAAGAAACCCAAACTTGTAGAAAATAACAAGTAAACAGCTCGTCGGTTTATTTGCATTTGAAGACACTTGGCGCAATTTTTTCAATCGCGTTTTTTATACCAAAAGTATTCAGAATAAATTTTGCAATAGTTCATCAATATTTAATGATTTCTATTTATTTTCATAGCTGTTGTTTTCTGCTACTAAAAATTTTACTTGCAAAAATTAGCAGGAGAGGCGAAAAAGAAAAGCGTAAGAATGAGAGAGAGCTTCGAGTTTTTGGGTTAATAAACGCTTTCCATCAAAAACTAGTGATAATTTTCTGTAAAGAAACAAAGCGCTAATATCAAGAAGAATACAGAATAATGCATGTATATACATAAATACATAAATTAAAGAAAACAAAGCGGGTGGATATTAGTGAAAAATTAGTGGTTATTGCTGAAAGGTCTCATAAATGCATGGATTTCCGTTCCAGAAGAACTGAAATCAGCAAAGGCAAATATTTCTCTATAATTGCTGCATTTTATTAATTGCTAACTCGATAGCCTTATAGCTGAAATTCAATGCCGGCAAACGGCGGAATCACCACAGCGAAATTCGCGCTGTCAAAATTAGAACACCAGCACGCATATGAAATTGAAAACAGCCAAAATTAAATGCAAAGTTCGCTCGGCGGAGTTTCATGGCGATAGATTTATTTCTGCTGGGCGATGGCAGCTGTACGTACCAAAGGCCGTATTTCTTTTTTGATTTCACAGTTGTAGAAGAAAGCAACATAGACACAATTATTTTTGTTGTTTGAAAAATGTAGTTGTGGATTCGTTAAATCTGGCTTGAAATCAAATAATGTATAATAATTTCTCTTTGTTTTACATTTATATTTGTTATTATTTCCCCATTTCTAAATATGGATTAGTTTTTTTCTAAATATGGTCACCCAAATTATAAAGGCGACCAAATGGTATCAGCTGTAGCATTGTGAAATAATATAAAGTGTACCAGGTAACTGACGTCTTCATATTTGAAAGCAAAATTTGATTTTATTATTTTTTCTTTCATTTGGTTCCTTGATTTTGTTGCATACCTTTGTCCCATTTCGGCTTAGATCCTCAACCTTCCGGACTAAAGGAAAAGTTTTGTTTGTGATTAAGTTTTGCCTTTTTCGCAAATTATAACGACACATCACCGAGTCCAATCTACTGTTTTCGAAAAATCAAAGACGGACGAAGACAATAAAAGAAGTATTAGTATAATAGTGTGAGTATACTTCTATTATCTTCGCAAAATTTTTCTGAGTAAACCCCAAGTAATGTAAGAAATTACCATATGGGACAACTGACTGATTACTGATGAGCGAATTCACAATCAACTTGAGACGAGTTGAAACTTGTTGAAAATTCGCTTGAATATCAATGGACGGCATGTAGTCAAGCGCTGGATGAACTTTGGTCAATCATCTACTCAACTACTCAAGATTCTGATTATTCGAAACGACCATTCCTCAAATAATTTGAGAATTGATTAATATTGATTTTTTCTTTGTGAATGGCGGTTTAACTGCTTTATATTTAAAACCAAAAATTTTACCAAAATGTGAGTATAAAAGCTCTTAAAACCTATTTAATTTTTCAAGAACAATGCCAATAACGTATAGTGCATAATATTACATGTGATGAGTACCTAATTTTTAACCGACTTCCAATAAAAGAGGAGGTTATCAGTTGGTCGGAATATATGTTTTTTTTTATGTATGTTACCGCATAACTTTGGACCACGTCAACTGATTTCGATAATTTGCATCGGAAAGATAGTGTCTCAGAGGTGGTCCCTTACTAATCTGGTTTAGATCCGATCATTGGATCATGAAATATATATTTATATTTCATTATTTACATGAGAATTGAAGTCGGTTTTTTTGCTAAAAATTACTTGTTTAATTATTTACCACGGTAATACGAGTTTTTACTAGATTAGTTATTATATTCTAATTTTATAATAATATACAAGAGATTATTCGCAATAAAAAGTTTAGGTCGAAAACGTCCTTAATGCTCTTGTTCCCCGACGAAGTTCAAATTCCACCAAAATAGAGGCATTCTTCACCGTTGGCATCCCTGATTGGGGCTGGCAGGCGGTGTCGCTTTGTCGTATTGTGAGTAGCGTGTGGTAGCGAAGATACTTTTTTTGGTGCAAGTGTTTCAGTGTTTGAGAATTAATAAAGTACGAAACGAAAAATCTTGAGATTAGTGTGATACACAGTGTTGATATTTTAAGTACATTGTATTTTTTTCAGTACATGTAAATGGACATATCTAAATTTCAGATTTGGTACAAAACGAAATTCTGAATTGTAATTTGGAAAGTATACGTGACGAGCGTTGCGGTTATTGCGATTTTTTTGATCATCGCTATTTATTTTGAAAAAATCTTCGGAAATGCAGTTTACCTAATGACGCTCCTGCAGAAAATGACGGAATTGAAAGTTAAAAACTGTACGTAAATTTCATGCGTTGAAACTAAAAATGTCTACTGTGGACTTCCATTTTAGTGTTACTCATGATACAAAAAAGAAGGTAGTTTCATTTAATGACATTCGTTGTTGTTGTTAACCATTTGACTTTTAATAAAATTAATAATAAAATTATGACATTTCATCAAATTCATGCTACCTGATCACTAGAAGAAATATTTTTTTTTAACCAGAAGATTTTATTAGTACATTCAACGATGTGGAATATGATAAACTAGAAAATTATGCCGGCTACATGATTTCGAAAATGGGGTTGACGACTAGGTTCAGAAAGCATGACGAAAGTGTATGCTTACATATCGTCGCTTAAAGTACAAAACCGCGTATCGTCGTTCTGCAAAACCGCGTAATTGACATTTTTTGCCAAAAATGGGATTTGCTCACACAAGCTCTTGGCTCAAGCCTTATCCATTCGTCCTGAAATGCGATTTCTTTGTAAAAAAAGAGAACCTTTTGAAATATGAGTGTTTTTACTCTCTACAAACAATTAATGCAACTGCGTATGTGACAGTTGTGCATTTTGTCGATACACGGTTTTGTACTTTAAACGAGGATCTGTTAGTTGTTTATCGGAGGGCGATCTCTTCAAGCCGACTTCAGGTATTTTGCATAAATTAAGAATTTGTGAAATTTAATGATGATGCGCTAATCACAAAGCCTAATTTTTTGCAAAATCTGATGAGAAATGTAAAAGTAAATTTGAACCAAAATATAAAAAGGTTTTATTTGGGAAGAACATTATTTAGAATTCGACTTTTAAATCGCAAGATTGCATTCAAAATAAGAAAACAAAAAAATAACAGAATAATGCGCGCGTGGTTTTTATTACAAAATGAAAAGAACAGTTACAATGAAGTCTCCTTTAACAGTTTACATTTTAAATATTTTTAATAAAAAAACCTCGTAAGTAAAAAAAAGTACCAAGCACTAATAATGGTTTTTGATTTGAAATGTTATTACATTGGTATAAATATGGGAAAGAAAATACTCCGATTTATTGTTTTAATATTATCAAAGTGGCAAGGCCGTTGATAATACTCACAATTTATGAAACTTCAAAAAATTTTATTATCCGTCAAAAGTTGTTTATTGAAACTACCTTCTTTTTTGTATCATGGTGTTACTGATCTCTTTTTTAACGGACTTCCAAAAAAGGAGGAGGTTTACAGTTCGTCGGAATATTTTTTTTTTTTTTTTTTATGTATGTTACCGCATAACTTTGGACCACGTCAACCGATTTCGATAATTCTTTTTGCATCGGAAAGGTAGTGTCCCATACTAATCTGGTTAAGATCCGATCAGTGGATCATGAGATATATACACATATATATATATATTTTTTATATGAGAGCTGAAGTCGGGTTTTTTTTTGCTAAAAATTACTTGTTATTTGATTTATTTTAACTAATGAAAAATAAACTCACTGTAGTAAAAAAAGGTGCATGTTTAGTTGAAGCAAAACGGGATGTTGTGCATTGACGGAAATGGTGAAAATGGTGTGTTTACACTTTTCACATAACTCTAAAATTTCAACTCAATTCTAATAGGAAATATAAAAATAATCCATCAATTTTTAAAAGGGTACATCATAAATTAGACTTTAAATATATCTGTGCTTTAACTTTTTAATATTTCGGAAATCCTCATATTTATATTTGTAAAGTATCTATTATGCAATAAAAAGGAGTTCTTGGTTCCATCTTATGGTTAGTTAAACATACATACATACATACCCAAAAATATTAGTTTGTTAAATGATCGTATCATTTATGGACCTAGGGCCCTTTCCTGTAGTATATTTTACCTTTAACGCTCACTTTATATTTAAAGGTTGGATTAAAAATAAATCTATGTCTAAAGTTAAGCATTTCTATTATCGGTTTTTGACGTATGTATGTTTCTTGATTGTAAACGAAATT
Organism: Rhagoletis zephyria; assembly: GCF_001687245.7. NCBI lineage: Eukaryota > Metazoa > Arthropoda > Insecta > Diptera > Tephritidae > Rhagoletis > Rhagoletis zephyria. The sequence continues at coordinate 11,178 of NW_016161260.1, forward strand.
CTAGCCGATAATAAAATGAATTACTTTAGTCACAATGATAAGTTTTAATGCAATCTTCAAATATAAAGTGAGCTTTAAAGTTACAGGTTTTAAGTCTGGGAAAACACGCTCAAAAACCTAGTCCTTAATTACGGTATATGTGTATACGATATACATACTAGAGATGGGCACGGGACTAAATAAATATTCAATCCCGATCCCACCCATCCCGAAATTCAATTTTTAGGTCCCGAACTCGCCCATTCCGAAATTCAATTTTTAAGGCCCGACCCCGCCCATCCTGACATTTTTCAGGATTTTGCCGCGTGTTCCGAAGTCTATAACTAAGATTTTCACATGTTTCAAACTAATTTTATATAATAAAAAAAAAAAACATTAAAAGAAGCAGCATCTTCGGATAGTTTTTTGCTTTGACGTTCGTTGCCGGCCCAATAAAACATAAAAAAGTGCTTTCGTAAAACGTTTAAGGAAATTTTTCTGAATTTTCGGGGAGTGCAAAATTTTTCGGGAGTGTCGGGATAGTGTCGTCCCGCCCGCAACATTTTTAAAGACCTTTCCGATACCGCACATCCCGGCCATTTTGAAGTCAGTGCCGTGGGTCCCGATATCCCGCACCCATCTCTAATACAGCGAGCTACAGCAAAAGCAAAAACAAAAAAAAAATGTAGGGCGAGGAAACCAGCTATCTTATACCTTGGTTATAATGCACGGGGCGAATCGTAACAAATTGCGGCGAATTCGTAAGGATCTATTGATTTTAGATGCTTCCGTTTTACATTGCGTTCAAGTGCATTATAATCGTTTGAATTCATTGCCCATACAATAGATAATTAAGTGACAGTTCACTCCGTCCCGTTACTTCCATTATATTCCAGGCATAACAACACCACCAAGGCGAATTTATACGAGGTGGTGCTACTGGCGAATGTAGATTTTCGCCGCGGTACTTCTTAATGTCAAAATGATGTGGTTGCTGCAAAATGACTTCGCCTTGTTTACAACAAACACAACAAACACATCATTTTGACATTAGGGAGTACCGCGGCCAAAATCTAAATTCGCCATCAACACCACCAAGGCGAATTTATACAAGGTGGTGTTACTGGCGAATTTAGATTACAACAACGACAACCATATGTATTTTGTATGGAGGTTGTAATGTCAAATCTCAATTCGCTCCAAAGTTTACATGTATTTTTTTTTTGCTTTTGGTGGGTGTGCTGTCAAATCAGTAAAAGCAAAAACAAAATACATGCAAGGCGAATAAATCAGCTGATTTTACAACACCACCTTGTATAAATTCGCTTTGAACACCACCTTGTATAAATTCGCCTTGCTTACAACAAATATATCATTTTGACATTAGGAAGTAATGCGGCGAATATCTAAATTCGCCGTTAACACCACCTTGTATAAATTCGACTTGTATTTTACTTTATATGCACAACCAGCGTTGCCGTTTTGATACAATTGTATAATTTTTGATACTTTCTCTTTCTAAATCTTAAGATTTAGGGCCGGTTACTCAATATCGGGTTAACACTAATCTGCGGTTATTGACATCTTCGACTCCATGAATGCAACATGGAGTCGGTAACGTCGATAACTATGTTTAACCGCAGATTAGTGTTAACCAGACATTGTGAGTAACCGGCCCTTATAGTATATGTAAATGTAGTATATGTAGCAAAGCTATTTACGGTAAATTTTAGATATCAACCTCGTTGTAGGCATCATATCAGAGATACAATTAAAAGACTCTAGATGTCGCCACGGCCGAAGAAGTTAAATATTGCGCCTAAATATATGCACTTTTTACATACGCTACAACGGAAATAGAAAACCAGCCATTTCTTTAAATGAAATTAACTGCTGCTATATGTATATATGTACATAATATCGAGCCCTAACCGCCAAAATAACGTAAGCGACATTTTTTTCAAAATTTTCTTTTTGATGCAGAAATATTCCTAGAGCATCTAGATGCATTTCTGCATCAAAAAGAAAATTAAAAAAAAATGTCGCTTACGTTATTTTGGCGGTTAGGGCTCGATATGTAACAACATTTTGCTGGCATAGTCTTCTGTTCTCTTTTCACTGCTCGTTGAATTATTTTAATATCTATTGCAAAATTTTATACAGACAAGACTAAAAAGTAGAAAATAAATTAAATAAATGGACTAAAAATTAGAAAATACTATTTCTCAGTCCCAATGAATTTGTTTTCATAACTTTTGATTTTGAAATTTTAGCAAAAGTCATTATAAACCATTTATGAGATTGAAAATGAAAAGCGTGGGGACTGAGATATATTATTTTCTAATTTTTAGTCCATTTATAAAAGCGTTGTATATTAAACAGCGTTTTTATTTTATTTTATTTATTTTATGCTCTAATTACCGAAACAGCCCGGAAATCGCGTGGGGCAAAGCTATTTACGTTCCATAAGAGGGACGTATTCGCTCTCTATTACCTAATTTTCTAGCATGGGGAACGTTTCCTGCAGCCGGATTCCAACATTCACTATCGCTAATTTTGATCGCTAAAAATCTTCAAAATAATAGCAGGCGCGCCTAACAACATGCAACGTCTAGTTACATGCCCTTCATACTGCCAGCTTTGGCTGATTACACATTACATCTGTTACATTTGTTGCATTTAGAGAACTGTAGCGATGGAAACTTAGCTTAGCGATTGTCAGAATTCCACTGCTGGACTGTTTTGGCACCCCCAGAATCCCGAGGGAACCGTGTGGAACAAAGCTTATATGATGGAGGTTCTTAATTTCTACTTTCAGAAATTTTTCTGACGAGCGTTCAAAATCCAGTAACCCTTTTTTCAATCCATCTACTTAATTGCACAAACAGCTTCGATAACTGTACTGTAGCGCTCATTTGCTAAACTTTTTATTTCATTTCAAATAACTTTAAACTCTATTTCAATCGTTATAGGTGTGCTAGTTCAAGAGAACCAAATACAGACGGAAATTGCTACAGATGTTGAGGCGAATGCCCTTGCCCTTGCCGGGAACACTAGTGCTGCTTCGCCCAATAAAAAATCTTCTGAGCAACAACCACCGCAAAAGGCGAAACGTAAACACCGTCGAGGCAAACCAAAGGCCAAAAATGCAAATAAACCGTACAAAAAGTCAAATTGGAAATTTCAAGTACCAAGACCAAATTTTAATGGTAGCGGAGGAGGAGGAGGCGGTGGTGGGCACAATAGGAATGGAGCACGCCCTAAAATACTTCGATCACGTTCACTGGTGCCATACAACACGAATAAGTTCCTAATGGAAGAACATTTGGCTGAAGTGCCCAGTGCATTGCTTACACCCTCGGGCCGTACTCGCGACTCCAGCTTTTCTATTGATTCAGAAGATAATTATTTCTTCTCGTTACCGGAAGATGAGGAGGAATTTCTTACAAAAGAATTCGCCAATGTGTACGAAAAGGCGCGGGTTGAACGTTTGGAAAACTTGACTAAACAACAACTAATCGAAGAATGTCTACAAATTGAGGACCGATATTCGTCAGATCAAGGAAGGCAGCAGCAACTGAATGTGCAGCGTATTAGCTCAGAGTTTATGTCGAAGATACGTATTTTGGAGGAAAAAGTGCGTGAATTATCGCGCGAAAATTATAGTAAGTAGTTGCGCCTTTTTTCAACTATATGTATACATATACTATATAGTTTATTTATTTCAGATTTACGTTGCCAATTAATGCGTTCGGCTGCAATGGCTGTTGCTGCTGCAGCGGCTGCTTCTCCTCCCTCGGCTGCGCCCCCAACGGGTGCTGCTTGTGAACCCACGCCGATGGACTCTTCGAGTGTGGATAGCGAAAGCGACAGCTCCAGTTCATCTTCGTCCTCATCTTCATCCAATCACAGTGCGTCGGGAAAACGTGCTAATAACGCACGCCAACGGCGACAGCATCGAAGCTGCTCTTCCCGTAGTTCCCTCAGCGATTATCAAGCTTTTAATGAGAACGATCAAATGGAAAGTGCTGAAGAAAATGACATTGAGTCAGAAGATGCAATCAATCGAGATTTAGGGGACAGGATTGAAAATAACTCCACGGCCGTACCGGTTGAATTTAACTGCGAAGATAGGCAGACCTTTGAGTTGAACCCATACGAAGAACGAAATTCGAGTGCAAATAATATAAATCTGGTTAACGATGCAGCAATGGATGAAGAGTTTCCCTTATTTTCTCCAATTTTGGGTGGCGCTGAATCCTCGCCATCACCAGAAGTCGATTTACAAAAGGATGTTGGAGTAATCGCAGATAAGAATGTATCGCAAATAACCGAGAGCGGAGAAGTAAATCGTAACTGAGTAAAATATATGAGTTGCGTCTAGCTTTAATTTTAACTTTTCACCTACATTGTACCACTCTTATGTGCGGTCATTCATTCTGTTACAAATTTTAAGCTTAACATTTATTCCCAGTCAAGGATAAAGATACATACATACAAACATAAAACTAAAGTGAAACGAAAAGTTAGTAAACTTATGTTTTCTTATAAATAACTCTAAAAAATTAACATAATAAAACTGCTAATATAATCCCTTTCTAAAGCTAGAAATTTTACAACTAAAAGGGTGCAACCCAAATGCTTTTCGATTTCATTAATTGCAATCAATTTCTTCTCGGCTGGATACTAATTTTGCCGTGTATCTTATCAGAACTCGATACATATTTTCTAGGCATCAAATAGGAAACGATTTGCAGGCTTCAACATCAAATAACCAGTTATTTATGACTTGCATTATTGCATATCTGAGTATATTTATTAATATTAATTAATACGAAATCAATTTCAGTGAAAAATGATTTTAATTTTTTGAATTTTATATGGAAATTGGCAGAAAATAAAAAATCATTTTCCATTTAAATTGCTGGTGAAACCGGCTGTTAGAGATCGACATATCTCGGCAGCGTGTTCGAAATCGCCCTATCTCAAAAAACATTTCAAGAACGCCATATTCGGAATTTTATTGAAAAACATCCTATCTCCAAATTTGGTTGAAGAACGGACTATTCTGAAATAGGACGTTCTTCAAATAAATTCTGAAATAAGGCGTTTTTGAAAAGTTTTTTGAGATAGGGCGTTTTCAAACTGGCAGACGAGATAGGTCAATCAATCTTCCACTGAGCAGTCGACTTTTAGTTTTAGAAAACGCATTTATGATTCAATTCTTGTGTATCTCGTGCTTTAAATAAATAAATGCATATACAGATGCAATCAACTAATTAGCAACGAAATTCAAAATGATATTGTTGGCAAATTATGTTTATTTATTAATTTTTAACAATTTTCAATTAAAATATAATTCAATCTATAATATAAACCACAATAATAAAAGTTTCAAAGCTTGCAAAAATTGAAAATAAAATGAATCAAACTTCAAAAATTTGTCATCAAAATTTTTAATTAGATTATTTAGAAAATGTTCGGGTATGCAGTTTGTAGCCCATTCAATTGTAGTCCAACAAAGTGTGCAAGTTTGAAGTAGCTAGGACTTGCAGTTGATTTTTTAGATTTTTAATAACTTAAAAGAAAAAAAAAATTTGATTATGTGTTACAGAAAAAAAAGGGGCAACACCCTGCAAAAAAAATTCTAAAAAATCAAAAATATTCTAATAAAATATTTTGAAAATTTTTTGAACTTTGACTCATTTTTTTGCAACTTGTGCAAGCTTTATAAGCTTTATTGTGGTTTCGGTAATAGTTTGAATTATATTTTAAATGAAAATTATTAAAAATAAATTAATAAAAATAATTTGCAAACAATACCAATCATTTTGAATTTCGTTGTTAATTAGTTGATCGCGTCTGTACATACTAGTGGTATTCGACTAAACCCTTAGAATTACCAAACGGTAAAATTTACATTTTTATACACTTTGTTATATGAACGCACATCAAACAAAATTTTTTGAATCTGTTCAATTTAAGTTTTCTTAGACAAATGCATAAGCTGGGAACTTACACATTGCTGTATAAATTCATACACATCGTTTACTCACCGACATCACATCACAAGTTACGTATCTCATTTGTTCTATTTTTTTTTTTTTTTTTTTTTTTAATTTCAAATCACTTACAGTCAGTTTATGTAGCAATAAATTTATATAGATTGTGAAGTTTACATGGCATTTATGCTGACTAGGACAGTCGGTGCACCATGACTTGTTTGCTTCATATGTAGACAACATTACAAGTTTGGGTGAATACCCTTACTATAATTTTAAATGAAGGTATCAACGTTGGATTTTGGTTCTTAATTTGCGGCGTTAATATCTACGATCCTCTTAAACAAAAAATAAAACCCATATTTTGAAACGTACAAATTTTTACATATGTATATGCAATCCCTTTAACTGTTTCAGTTATTCCTAACCCTTGGTTTTAATGCCCGAACATTTTTGGTAATCATAAAAATATATAAATAATTATGAAAAGAAAAATACCAAACTTGTGATACTTAAATATTTTAATAAAAAATTGAGAAAAAATCAAACCTTTTTGGCAAATAAAAATTGAAAAATGAGAAAAGATACAAAAATTCAAAAAATTTATAAATATTTTTTAGATTTCAAAGCTAACTTCAACTCATTATTTAACAACCTCTAATGCATACTAAAACATTTAAGTAATTTAACGATTCTAAATATTAAGAATGAACCTGTGTAATATCACATGTACCGAATATGTATGTATGTACATTTGATATTCGAAATTATGAATAAACTGATTGGTTAAATATGTATGTAAATAAGAACGTGTTTTAAATACTGTCGCTGCATTCTCTATTGTGGCTATCATGTCGCACACCGTCTTCAAAAGAGTCACAACTCAGAATTTGCAATTTTTGAGATTAAGCGCTATAAATGCTGTGTATTTTTACATTTCAGCAAAAGCTGGGGAAATTTTTGATATAATTTGTTAAAAAAAAACCCTGCCCATATGATTATCATGTGTTAATAAATAGTTTTTCGCATTTTCTGACAAACGTACTATTTTGAGTTGTGACACCTTTGAAGACGGTGTGCGATGTGTACAATTCGAGGCACTTTATGGAAGGTTTGTTTCTTCGTTGAAGATTAGTTTATAAATACATACATACATACAAGCATACATTTATACAAATACAAACTTTATTTTATAATTAAGAAATTAATAGAAATACCTATATACTTATGTATGTATGCATATAGTTTGTAGAAACCTATTTTTGAAAGCTGAATATAAATAAATTATTATATAAATGGCGTCATATAAAAATGCTGAAATGACAGTGCGTATTTTTTTTAAGGATGATAGTAAATATTTCGAAAATTTGTACATAAATAACTATATCCATTCCGGCAGTGGTGGACCCCACTTTTGTCGTTCTGTAGCAAGTTTAGTTTAGCAGGTGTGAAATTTGACCCTAGAGTACAAATTTTCATCGATTCGACGACTACCACTCTCATTTTACTTATTTTTCTTTTTATTATGTGATGCGGTTGCGGTCAGATTTTATGTGCGGTTAGCGCTTTATGTTCTGTTGTTGATAAATAGCGTGTTTTTTATGTGAACTATCGGAGTGTTTTTTTTCCCTTAGAATGTTCGTCGATAAGAAGTTGATGCATGCGCAAAATTAATTTATAATTAGAAGTTTTGGCGTTTTTTCATATTAGACGACATATCCTTTATCCTTTTTTGCCTTATATTGATCTGGTTTGTAATGTCCAAGTTTAGTCCTTTTTTGATACGCTTATGTGAAATATATTGAATAAAAAAATTGTTTGAGTTTTTATCGACCGAAAGTTGAAGTTGAATAGCACTAAAACGTACTTGCTATTCGAGGGATATAAAATTGTGTGAAGGATGCACAGCTGCATGCAAATCTTAAAACATGTAATATATAATTCATATTTGCTTACGAGACTACCTTGTTTCTGTCGAAATCGCTACAATTATTTCGCATGGAGTGTTAAAAACGCATACTGTGTGCGGTCGAGTTAGCTTAAATATCTTATGATGAAATTTTGAAATTCTCAATTTACTACGACGTATTTTTCTCAAAAACGTATGACTCAAAACATGTGATTTATAAAAATATAAATCAATTATAAACAATATACATATAATTTAATAAAATAAAATGTCTCTCATACTTAAGCCCCACGATTGAGAGAATACAAAGGTTGCGCCGATCTCGGACCGCTATTCCTCTCTTAACGAATTTGACAGAATCGTTGTTTGCATGACGTCACACTGGTGCAACTTGTTTACATTTTCCTTGCAACATTTTTTCTTCTTCCATTCTTGCTCACGTTTTGGCATTTCTCTCTCGCAATTGCACCAGTGTGACGTCACTCAAAAGTTATTCTCAAAAATCCTCTCTGATCGGCGCAATCTTGTATTCTATCATTCTTGCTTAAGCCCTGTATGCAGCTCTCAAGAAAACGGTCAAGAAAAAATGGCCATTATTTCGCGTGTGTGTCCAAGGAATTTTAACATTTTTTATACCTCACAGCCTGTTGCCTCACTCTTTCCTCAAGAAATAATGGAACGGGCATATATTTCTGTTGCAAACCTGGGTTGCCTTGTGCTCTTTTTTCACAGAAAACTTTAGAAAACCGTAGTAGAAAGCGTACTAAATTTCTGAAGAACTGCGTACTGCCTTATGGAAATTTGACTCAAGAAAATTTCTTAGCCATTTCTTGTACGTCATTTTATATGGAGTTTTTGCTTTTCTTAAGAGCTGGATACTAAGCTTTACTTGAGAGCTGCATACAGGCCTTTAGCGAATACAACTCTGTTCAAAATTAAGAACGAATACAATAAAAGGAAACGTCAAAAAAAGTAAAAAAAAGCGTAGTAAAAAGTAAAAAGTACATAATTGTCCGCATTTTCTCCGATATTTGCTCTAGTTAAATTTTTTCCTAATATTTATTATAATTCCTCACTTTACTATAGAAGTTACCAAAAACGAACGAAATGGATAAGCTGCGTAAAAATGCACAAGCAGAGGATCTATCAAACGTAGAGTTTGAGACTAGCGAAGATGTAGAGGTGGTACCAACTTTCAATGCTATGAATCTGAAGGAGGAGCTGCTGCGTGGAATTTATGCTTATGGTAAGTAGTATGAGGGAGTAACAAAAACGAAAATAACATACATTTTTATATACATACGTGTGTAGGGTTCGAAAAGCCATCGGCCATTCAACAACGTAGTATTAAACCTATTGTGAAAGGTCGCGACGTCATCGCACAGGCACAATCCGGCACAGGAAAAACGGCCACCTTCTCAATCTCGATTTTGCAAAGTTTGGATACAACATTGCGTGAAACACAAGTATTATGTTTATCGCCAACTCGTGAGTTGGCTGTCCAAATCCAGAAAGTGATCCTGGCGCTTGGCGATTTCATGAATGTACAATGCCATGTGTGCATTGGTGGCACCAACTTGGGAGAAGATATACGAAAATTGGATTACGGACAGCATATAGTTAGTGGTACACCGGGACGAGTATTTGATATGATTAAAAGACGTGTGCTGAGGACTAGAGCCATTAAAATGCTGGTACTCGATGAAGCGGATGAGATGTTGAATAAAGGTTTCAAGGAGCAAATTTATGATGTATATCGCTATTTACCGCCAGCAACCCAAGTTGTGTTAATATCTGCTACATTGCCGCACGAAATTCTTGAAATGACTTCAAAATTTATGACAGATCCGATTCGTATTCTCGTAAAACGGTAAGTAAATCGGGAATAATAAATAAGCTTTGTTAACAACTTAAATATTCTTTGATTTTAGTGATGAATTGACACTGGAAGGCATTAAGCAGTTCTTCGTCGCTGTTGAGCGCGAAGAATGGAAGTTTGATACACTATGCGATCTCTATGACACATTAACAATTACACAGGCCGTGATTTTCTGCAACACTAAGCGTAAGGTGGACTGGTTGACAGAGAAAATGCGCGAAGCGAATTTCACTGTAAGCTCAATGCATGGCGATATGCCACAGAAAGAGCGTGACGAGATCATGAAAGAGTTTCGGGCTGGCCAGTCGCGTGTACTGATCACGACAGATGTGTGGGCGCGAGGTATAGATGTGCAACAAGTGTCTTTGGTAATCAACTATGATCTGCCAAATAATCGTGAACTGTATATACACCGCATTGGCCGTTCAGGTCGTTTCGGACGCAAAGGCGTCGCTATTAATTTTGTAAAATCTGATGACATTCGCATTCTGCGTGATATTGAGCAATACTATTCCACACAAATTGATGAAATGCCAATGAATGTGGCAGATTTAATTTAAATACTAAGAAAAGGATGCGTAAGTATCACAAACATTTGTAATACAACCATTTAAATTAAGGAATTGGGCTGGGCAAAATTCGCACACGCCTTTGAAATAAGTTTACTTCCCATAATTATCGTATCTGAAAATTTGAAGTAACATTTAAAACTGTAATTAACATTTAAACGAATAAAGTATAAACGCTACTTTAAAAAGAGTGCTTATTTGGAAAGGTGATGTATTGTTGGACGATTTTTCGTCACCTTTGTCAAATTTGGCTTGATGACAAACCGGTTTCGGCGTTGTGTTATCTTCAGTGTCATTTTGCTAAACCTAATTTGAGTCTAGACTCCTACCTGTCGAACTGTCGAAAAAACCAACAATCAAAATGAGAGTTTTGAAAAGTCCCGTTTTTAATACTTTGTACTAATTTTTAATTCTAAATTATTTTCTTAACAAAAATAAAAATTACCCTTTGGTTTACAAAATAGCCAATTATTATTATTATAGTAGCCTTTATTAGGATCGGAAAAACCGCTGGAAAAACCATTACGTCAAAGCTTCAGGTGTAGCAGGTATTTGAACCAGTCCACCCGTCGCCTGCATTTGTGTAAGGGTATTGCTTGCGTTGGCCACTGTGGTGCTATCCACTTTCTCTTCTGGTTTTAAAAGTGTGCCCAAGATAATCCCAAGGAACAAAATCAATCCAACTTGGTGGTTAGAAAAAAACTTCTTCGCACAGTCTGATGGGTTATTAATATTGAGTGAATATATCTAAAAAGACAGAAAAAAAATACATAAATTTATGCTAATCAACTCATATGTATATTAGAAAAATAAGATTACTTGCTGTACTAAGTGGGCTCCTACTACACCGACTGCTGCATAGTATGCTATTGTTTGTTCGGTCGCTATACCAGCCAAAGTAAGTCCAGATAACATAGCCGTCGTAAATCCAGATAGCCAGATTTTAGTATTATCCCCAAATCGTAAAGCCGTTGATTTCACACCGATTTGAATGTCGTCGAATTTATCCTGATGAGCATATATGGTGTCATATACAATCGTCCAACATATACCGGAGAGGTACAAAGGCAAACAAGCTTCCCAATTGACCGCACCTTGTGTCGCGCACCATCCTAGAAGTGCACCCCAGTTAAAAGCCATGCCCAGTACCAGCTGAGGCCAATATGTTATCCGCTTCATTAGTGGATATGTAACGACTAATCCTAAGGAACTTGCTCCTAATACTATTGATTGCAAATTTAACTGCAGCAGCACTAATAAGCCCAAGCTCAACTGAGCTGACAGAAAAACAATAGCATCAAATTGCGTGATTTCGCCAGCGGCAAGTGGTCGATTTCGAGTACGTTCGACTTTCGTATCAATATCTTTGTCCCAGAGATCATTAATAGTACATCCGGCGCCACGCATTATCAATGCCCCAGTGGCGAAAAGGCCCAACATTTTCCAATCAGGCCAGCAGCCAGCATTTGCACTCAGCGCAATACTCCAACCACAAGGCCAGAAAAGTAAGTAAGTACCTATTATGCAAGCGATTAAGCTGATAACAACCAGATGTATTTCTATTAAAAATTTCAAATTATGCTCACCTATAGGTCTATCCAAACGCATTAAGCGCCAATATGGTTTAACCGCATTTACTATGTTATGCTTTATCACATGAGATTTACTTAAGTTGTCTACACTCATATCTCCGCTAGGGTTCTTCTCTTGTATGCCCAAATTTTGGGGCAATCGTTCTCTGCTTTCGTTGCTTGCATACCTGTTTTTAATTGATCGTAGAATCATCATGTTTCCTGGGTACTTTTCCAAGGTGGAATTACTATGTTGAGTATAACCGATAAGATGTGAGGGCCATTTGGTCAAATACCTAAGGCTAGTGTGAACATCTTTTCCTTCGAGTCTCGCCGTTCTTCCGAGCAAACACATTTGTGGTGCAGCGTAGGCGACTGTTGGCAATGTGACACCTCTCTGAAGGCATTGTACATTGCGTATCAATAGCATGCTTAATGGTTAAGGCGGGTAATAGAACTAAAAAAAATGTTACATTTCCGGTTTGTTATATAGTTGAAATTTGCATGGGATTAACATACATACCTTTTTTTTGGCAATGGCAAGATAAATTGGATGTTCTTATGCTGCTGCTTTTGTGGTTGTTGAGCGGCTTTATTAGCTCTGCTGCTGCTGCTCTTTTGCTGTTTCAAATTATTGAATTAAACTTGAGTATGTATTTTAGCATCCGAATTCTCTCTTCCGCAGCTGCAATTACCTTTGATGAATGTTTCGTAACCTTGACCTCGTCAGCATTTGCACTCGTTACGTATAAATGAGTTATTAAGTGGATAAGTTACCCTAGTTTTCCATTAAAGTGCACGCTTTTGCTGACGAAGATTTTCTGCTGATTTCTAGCGAAAATTCTCAGATTCTTCTTTTGCCAGAATACATTTCAACACATGCTGCAGCACAAAAACATACGAAACAAAACAAAAACATACGAATGGGATATTATATGGGACCAAATATCGGTTGGGACCAAAAGCACTACCGGTAGTGCAGGGAGAAAACCCGCGTTAACACCCTGTACTTCCGGTAGTGCTATTGACAGTTCCTATATACATCTTCGTGGGGTGGTTTTAGTGTTGCCATGATTTGTCTTATAAAAAACGGCGTTTTGTGGGACTGATGCGCAGTATTGCCAAGTTTGTAATTTGAAGAAGCACTAAAACCCAAGAAAAATCGCGTTTTTTCTCGAAAAAAGCACCAAACTTTTATCGGAGTATTTAATGGACTTTATATGCGTACAATTTTTTTTTTTGTAGGAATGCAGATTTAAATTAATAACAAGTAATTTTTAAACAAAAAACAAAAGCGACTTCAATTCTCATATAAAAATTTAGGATTATCGTTAATCTCTCCACGATCTCATTGTCGGATCCAAACAAAATTAGTATGGGACCACCGTTGAGGTACCACCTTTCCAATGAAAAAAGAAGTATAGAAATCGGTTTACGCGGTCCCAACAAAGAATGTAGATAACAAGAAGGGACAACTCGTTACAATTGTAGCGAAAGTGAGTAACAGGAACATGCCTTCTCTTTTCATCCAATTAAGAAATGTACTAGAGCAAAAGAGAACGCACGCACCTGTTACTCACTTTCGCTACAATTATAACGAGTTGTCCCTTCTTGTTATCTACGTTCTTTGGTTCTATGGGGAAAGCTGGTGAATAATATTTGTACTATGGGGAGACAGTTTTGCCAATCTGCTGTGTGAAATTAAATCTTTTTTGACAGCAGTAAATTTTTGATAACCGCAGATTTATACGGAATAAAATATTAAAAATTGAAGTGAACTTAATATTAAAAAAAAACATCTACCATCGTTGATTGCAATTCATCAATAAAGGGCTTTATTCTATATAACGAACGATAGGCAAAACGGACGATTCGTCTGCAGACGACAACCTCTCAGATAACGATTTTAAACTCTATCGGTCGTCTTCGTCTTGCTTTTCATACATTACGTTGAAATGGTCTCGGTTGCGTTTAAACCGGCTAAAATGATGCCGCCGGACTAATTTTTGAAGCATTCCTCTGCAGACGAATCGTTCGTGTTGCCTAACGTTCGTGATACAGAATAAGGCTGTTAAGCTTTTATTTAACAAAAAATTACGCACATCAACCATCTTTGCGATTGTCAAAATTTTCTATGCATTTTTCAAAAATTTCACTAGTCTCATGAGCTACTGAAATTTTATTCACCTCATAGTTGTCAAAATTTTACTCGCCGCGAACTTTGTTACCGATTCACACCCGCTCTAAGTACAAAACCTACACATAGTATAATATGTGGCGGTGGCTTTTGTCTCAAGAAGTGCGCTAGTTTCAGTGAGACATTGGGCCTCTCAACTCAGACTCAGTTTTTGCGCAGATGGGGCGAGCGCAAGCTCAAGAATTTGTACTGAAAATCGAGTTGGAGCTTAAACCCACTTTTTAAGCTTGAGGCTCAATCACTCACTAAGGCCCCAACGACTGGCATCTGAAAGTATAAATACATAGAAGGAGCAATGCGCTTAACCTAGCCATAGCGCAGATGGCCAAAGTAACTCTACAAAATTTGTTACAGAGGGATTTGTGCAAGGAGACCGTGTCGTCGTCTGCAGAAGCAGTGTTGCCAGAAATTTTTCATGAAAAATATTCTGCATGAAATTTGGGGTAAAAAGTCTACTCAGCGAATTCTTGACTGGAAAAGAATTCAAAATTATTTATTTTATTAATATCAGTTTCAGATTTTGACGATATTTTTTGAAAATAAGTCTTAATTTTGAAGATAAATCATCACTTCTGGCAGCACTATTATGCATACAGCATCGGACGAGTCTAGGCCTAGTGTGGTAACAGCATGAGTACATTTATTCCCTCGAATAAAACTAAATGTGTACTTATCCGTTACTATACCGTTTCGCTGCAAAAACTATAAGGAGGAGAAGACGGTTTCGCCTCTTCTCTGCAACTGAAGTCATTGATTACCGCCACTAAGATAATTATACAAAAGCTTTAAGAAACTACATACATAAGTAAGTTTGCATAAATATGGCCGAAAGCCAACGAGGAACGTACCAAACCCACAAACCGATCGAAGCGGTTAACGCAANCTTTGAACTTTCGGCCCAACGAGGAACGTACCAAACCCACAAACCGATCGAAGCGGTTAACGCAATGAGCTTCACCACATTTTGCACACACCCCCAACTTCTGAAAAAGAAATGAACTTCTTTTGCACACGGCACTGCTAATTGAGATGGTGCTACCAAAGTTTTTGCACACGCCAACCTAATGGCCGGTAAACTAGAAATAAGTGTCACAAGTGCTGGCTGGTATCAAATCCATTGAGACAACAGTCATTGCCGACAAGAAAGTTGGTAAACGAACGTTAGTGACCGGAGTGAAGAATTGATTGCACTTACCGCTTCTGACCAAAGTACTAACTGTTGTTACCAGTTGACAAATACATATGTACATATATATGTATGTATGAATGTGAACTAATTTTTTTACTTTTTGTTTGTACCCGTTGCTATAAATATTGTTATACTACATGCGTAATGTATGGCCAGTTAATAGCAAACAGTTTCTTGATTAAAGAATCTATGGAAATATTTAGGGTGGATTATTTACGGTTAATTTTTAATACATTAATGATATGAAAAATACATTTATGATTGAAATTCGACTTTTGACGATTAAATGTATTTGACTACGTACTTACATACTACATATGTATGTATGCACATATGGACCAAATCGAAGAAAGCTGTAGCTGTAGGAACGCTAAACTGACACAAAAAGCACTGAGGCTTATGAACTTAATTCGGGGTCGTAGATTATGGATCTGTGTATTGTTTTTCTAGGTAAGGTCATTATTCCAAGACAATTTTATTTTACACCCAAAAAACCTTTTCTTAATTGAAGAAAAACAGCAATCAAAATGAAGAAAAAGGGGAATGAAACAGCACTAAAGAAGTTTTATCCTCTTTTCATGTCCAATATTTCTTCAAAATGATAGATTACATCCACGGTTCCATATTTTCGTGTATGGTTTTACACATTCCAAAGAAAAATTACGCATTCGGGAGAATTTTTTACTCATTCGGAAGAATTTTCGACCTTAAAGTAAGGAAAGTTTTTCTTTGATCCAGAGATGGATTTTCGGTTCAGTGTAAGTTTGCATTGTGAATGAAAAAAAAAATCCTACTTTAACTAGGAAAACATTTAAAAATAACATACTCATACATGGCGTATATATAGCTTAAATTATTACGAAGTTTTATTAGTGTTGGGAAGTATCGAGTACTTATGAGGATCGAGTTCTTTGGTATCGATATTTTTAAGGATCGGGTATTTTTGAGAGTACTGAGTACTTTCTTTAAATATACACAGGCTGATAATATTTCAATGCTTAGTGTCAATGAAATGGCTGAATGTACTGGGTACAAATATTGTACTCGAAAACTGTTGAAACTTGAAATTGAGTACAAACATTTCTTAACACCGGTAAATGTAAAAAAAAATCGTTACTTTTAAGTATCTATTAGACAGTCTGTATATACTGAGTACTTTGAATCGATCCTCAGTATACATATTTATCAAAGTGATGACTGGAACAGAGTACTTTTGAGTACTGAGTACTTTCGAGTTATTTTAAATTCTCAGTACTTTCGAGTTCTTTTATGAGTACTGAGTACTTGGAGTGCTTTTAAAAATCGGGTACTGCCGATCATTTTGAGAATCCAGTGCTGAGTACTGTTAGTATCGAAACTGCCCCATACTAATTTTTATTTGATTATTCACAACTGTTTTATTTAATCATGGATTTTCTTCGCTAATAGGCTTTAATACTGAAATGAAAACAAATTACAAAAAAATCTGTTATATTTAAAATTTTTAACCTGTTAAAACTTGTTTTTCTCATAAAAATTAAAATATTTTGGCAAAATTACCTGATCTAGAAAAACCGAATACAGATTCGTAATATACGACTTGGGGTTTTTGTGCCATTTCAATGCATGAGTTTTAACTATTAATATTTATCGGGTATTTTCTTTTCTAGAAAATAGTTAAAGGAATTTTATTTAAAGACTTTTTATTTTTTGGCTCTCTCTAACATCCGAGGCGGGAAAAGTGCGCATTGAAAGGCTTAATAACGCAGGCGTGCGAAATTTAAGTTTCCCTTCCTTCCGATAATTATGTTATGTCCTTTTAAATACAACCTTGTTTTTTAGAGTTTTGAACAATTTTCATGAAAAGTCAAAAAATAATTAATCAAAAATTAAATTTTAACTTATAAAAAAATTAAAATACCCCTAAACTCGAAGCTAACGCCAGGAACTCGCTGAAACACGCAGAAAAATGAAAAAATTAATTTTCTCGGAAAATTTACGAGACAGGATTTTTTGTCAGGTCATCAGATCTGTACCGTTCGTTCAAAAATGAGGAATCAAATGAAAGAGCTTGGCCTGTAGATGTCCCATAAGGTTTTTCTTTTTCGAAAAGAAATGGCAGTTCGAGGGTTAAAATGTTCTAAAAGATTGTTAAATATGAAATCCTTCTGTTGATTAACGGCAAAGAGTAAAAACGGAATAAGCGAAATACATATTTAATTAAATATTTGACCAAAAAGTAAAAATTTCCGCCCTCTCTGTAAAACCAATTTGTGAAGAGATGTAGCAAATTTCTCTTCGAGTTTATCTGCCACGTATATGGAAATACTAAAGTTGACTTGCTGTCTATGTTGAAGCAAGAGATTTCTTCGCCAGATAATTTGTTGGATCAGCAGTTATACGAACGATTTTTGTTGAGTAATGTTGAATCGCTTAGAAAATCGTCTCATGTAAATGCAAGTTAACGCGTTGTGCGTAGTTTCATAGAGTTACTCAAGAGGTCTATGCCAGTAATACGGTGTTTACATAAAGCAATTTTAAAGGCAGCTTTACACAATCGCCTGGTGTAAACGGCCTTTCAACTAACCGCTTTCCACGAAGTTAGTCGACAGCCAACTTATGATTCAATTAATCGCCTCATGTAAACACCGTATAAGTTAGAAAATACGTTAGCCACTCATGTTTCCACGATGGCGGCGATTCACACAACTCCCTGAGTCTCGCAAACTAAGTGTTGGATTCCTAGTGACTAGCTTGAGCGTGTTCAAAAGGAATTTCCCCTATACAAAAAAAAAAAATCGGCAGATTACGAATTTTCAACTCTTGTTTGACTGTACTACCGGTAATTCCAGAAAAGAATGTATTTTCGAAATGAAGCAGTAAAGTAAAAAAAAATCCCCTAAATCTTAAAACAAAATGTCAAATTTAGAAATTTTGTGAATTTTGGTACAATTAATCACATTTATACCAAAATTCGTAAATTTATACCAAGTTTTGCACCAGTTTGCTACTTGAGTGGGATATCAATCAATCCGTTTGATATTAAAAGGAAATTCAGAGCAGTATCACATATTTGACAACTTTAATTTAATTTGTTGCAAAAAACGATGATGGAAGTTGAAAAAATAAAAAAAAACTACCCGATGAAAGCTCCAAACAATCTAAGACCAAATCTCACGAGATGTTACATTTTTCGACAAAAACGTGTTCTTTGGTCGAAAATGGAGGCACACTTATCTTAGAAAATGCATTATCTTCAGTTCTGTATAAAGAAAAAGATTCCAACGCGAAATTGTATTTAAATGAAAATTTGAAAAGGATATGTATACATATGTATGTAGATTAGGGTGGTCCTTAAAAATCTAATTAACGATTTTTTTCAGTCTCACCCTTCAATCGGTAACAGCACTGTCATGAATTCACACATAAATTTTGGTCCCGATTGGAGACGGTTAAGGCGTGTCGCACAGGGGCCAGATGCCTCTAAGGACTCAAGAAATTAAAAATATGTTTTTGAAGTGAAACTTCTTTAGCGGCGGTTGGTAGGTTGGGAGTAAATTGGCAAATTCAAAGGAATTTGCACACGGAAAGGTGCATCGGAAGTGGTTGGGGCTGAAACAAGTGAAAGAAAGAATGAAAGTAAATGTGACTACGTACAAAGCTAAAGGCAAATAAAAACAAAAACAAAGATGCGTAAAGATAAATGCAAAAATGAAGACCAAGGTAAATTTAAACACTTTACTTATATATAAGGGCAAAGGTGTAGGGGTAAATGTAGATGAAGTAAATGATAAACATAAAAGTAAAAACAAAGATGGGGATGAGGATACTGATAAAAGTAAAGACGAAAATAGGGGAATCAAGATTAAAACGCAGGTAATTAAAGAGGAAAGGATATAGAGACACAGAGACTCAATCTGGGAACTATTTTGGGATTTTAGAAATTTTAGAGATTTATCGATAAAATAATCGATATTTTTATCGGTTTTGTAATCGATATTTATATATAATTTTGCTGTCGATATTTTCGGAAGTTATATATTAATCGATATTTGTATCGATTTTTTATCGATATTTTTATCGATGTTTTTATCGATTAGTTATCGATTTTGTTCTAACTATTTTGTCAGCGATAGTTTTTATCGGTTTTGTTACCGATATTTATTGATTTTGTTTGGATATTTTTTCGATTTTGTTATGGATATTCATCGATTTTGTTATCAATATTTATCGATTTTGTTAGCGATATTTAATGCTTTTGTTAGCGATATTTATCGTTTTTCTTATCGATATTTATCGATTTGTTATCATTATTTTTATCGGCATTTTTATCGATATTTTCATCGATTTCGTTATCATTATTAATCGATTTTGTTATCGATATTTATGGATTTTTTATCGATATTTATCGGTTTTGTTATGGATATTTTTATCGACTTTCTTATCGATTTTGTTATGGATATTTTGATCGATTTTGGAATGGATATTTTTATCGAGTTTGTAATAGATTTTTCTACCTACCTACCTACCTACATATGTATGCATGTATATTGGTTATGAGACCACATAGATATGTACATATGTAACGTAAGATTCACTTCTCCAGTGTGACCTGGCGCACTTACTTTTTTCATTTAATGCCCAAAATCGATACTACTAAAGTCGAGGATATCACATATAAATTTTAGTTCCGATTGAAGTCGGTTAAGACGTCGTCATAGGGTAATCTGAACTTTGACCCCTGTGCGACACGCCTTAATCGACTTCAATCGGGACCAAAATTTATATGTGATATCTTCGACTAGTAGCATAGGTTGAGGTTTATGAAATCTGATGTGAAAATTTGCTTACTACATTTAAGGACCACACTAATGTAGATACTGAATGTAAAAATAACCACTCGTGCTCATATAGCCGTAGTTGCGTATGTAACGTATACGCCCCGCAGCGCCATACACAGTCATTTTACACGTTTACTGGCACTTTAAAGCCATATTGTTTAAAATTTAATAAATAGTGGCGTTTAGGACTTTTGTACAGTATTCCTTATGCACACTTATATTACCTTCTTCGTGTATATAAAAATGGAATTTTACACTAGATTCTTTCCGCCGTTTAATTTTAATATTTTAAAGTATCTAAAATTATTAGAATTAAAAAATTCGTAAAATTAAAAAAAAATGCAAAAAAGCTGTTGCAAATATCCTGCATGCTGGCATTTTTTTTCTAATTTCGTGATAAACTCTTGAAACTTCACAGTTATGTTGTATTTGAAGACTTTCCAAAGTTATTAAACATAAACAATAATGATTTTTTCGAGTGACAATGAAAAAATTAGTAATTTCGATACTTTTTCGCTTAAAAAATATTTTAAGGCTAAAATTATTCAAATACTAGATTTATTTTATTTTGTTGTATTTGTTACTGGAACTCCACTGACTGCAATAACTGCAAGAAGACTGCTTTAGCGTTTTTTTTTTCNTAAATACTAGATTTATTTTATTTTGTTGTATTTGTTACTGGAACTCCACTGACTGCAATAACTGCAAGAAGACTGCTTTAGCGTTTTTTTTTCTGGCGAGAGAAGGGAGTGACGCTAAAAACTCATCTCGCGCGATTTGTTCATAGAAGTACATAATTTTAAATTTCTATAAATCTTCTCTCTAAAATATATGCGGATTTTAAAATAGATGATCGCATCAAGTACGAAATAACGAGTTTTTTACTAGAAAAAAAGGTGTTCAGTAATTATAAGAAACCTATTTTCATGTTCTACTAGAACCTATTTATAACCCACGCCAAGGACCGTGTGTTCGGTAACCAATAACGTAGTCGTTGTATTTAACCTATGTTACACGGTCGAACCATTTAGATTTCCTGACGATTCTGTCCATGTCTGTTGTAGTCAGACAAGTGTTCCCCTGATACCTTATAGTCCAGTATACCTGACCACCTGCTTCTAGCTAGTCCAAGGAAATGCAGAGTAATTTCTTTTTAGATTATTCTAAGACGGCAACCCAGTACTGCCCTTTGTATTCATCCAAACGGGCTGCTGCCCTCGCTAATTCCTCAGCTTTCATCAATATTCCTAGCCTAGATTTGGTAACCGATGATGCTATTGCGTATAGCGCCGCGTGGATGTCAGAATGTATTGTTGCTTTACTTTTGTACCTGACTCTATTACCTTAGATTTAACAAGATTCGGGGATACCTTGAAGCCCTGCTATTAAGATAGTTGAATCCTTTCCCAATCGTAGAGACAAAGCAACACCGAGTTCCCCAGAGTAGACTGTCGCTCCAACCTCGCAATCCACTTCTGAAACCTTCGGTGTGTAGGAGAGAGTCGTGCCTAGACAGTCGGTTCTACGTAACTGGAACGACCCAGATTTATATATGGCCAAGAACTGGCACCCCAGTATCACTCTAGAAAAACTCTTTGGGAAATTTGTATATTGTTACAACAACAAAAGAAGATTAATGATAAAGCAATGTCCGAAGTGCCTAGTCCACCCAAACGCCTGACACTCTGAGTCTGACCGCCGCTGAGCCACTTCTTCCAGATGTAGATCAATAGGCATCAGATTGAGAATAGCATTTTGCTGTCGGGCTGGCTCTTATTGCTACTGCGCCTGTTGCCCTTTGTATGCTCCTTAGTTTACTAACATAAGTATATTGTTTGTAGGATCGTAAAAGATAATAGGCGGTCGGCGTGGTTGAGTAGTCGGAGTTGCGTTGTACCACTCCGCAGTACCTGGGTTCGATCCCTGGTTCGGGCCGCTTCTAAATAAAAAAAAGCAATTTATAACAGCGGGCGCCGCTTGCCAGGCAATGGCAAACCTATTGCCGCTCGATGGTAGATGAAATCAATTCAATATGTATTTTTTTTTTTATAAAAGTGATAAGCGTTAAGTTAGCTTAAAATTTAAACAGTTTAGTCAAAAGAGGTCAGTGCGTTTTATAGTACATATTTATGTTGATATGTATGCCCTTATCAAATTCTTTGTATCTATGTTCATACATGTATGTATCTATACTTTAACTGGGATCCACTTACTTCTTCGCTTTTAATATTGATAATACATTAGAGATTTTGCGAATATTTGCCTTCGCATTCGCTTATACGAATGATTCGCATCATTTTTAACATTCGCATCGACATTCGCATCAAATGGTGGGAAGGTTTTACGAATACGAATGTATACTGTTGAGTTGTCTGCGTTTAGCTTCAGGCACTAGAAGGTTGTGAGGTAGTAAATATAACAAGCAACATTGGTGAGTCTTCAAAAAGTTATGTAAAAGTCTTTAAATACATAAATGAGAATTTTTTTTTGTTTTTATTATTTATTTATTTATTTTTTATTTTTTTATTTGATTTATATATTCAATTTTACTTTATTTTATTTTCATTTACTTTAATTACTGTTGAAAACATCGTTAAAAATATATAGAACTTATAAAAATATGAATAAAAACGAAATAAATGCAAATTCTACTGGTCGTGGGACTCGAACCCACTACCCTTCGGCGCGTTAATCCACAATACTGCCATCTGTCAGGGCAAAATTTTTATGCGCATTTGTGTGCTAGTTTATCTGCATAAGCATGCCCGTCTGCCTTGCGCTTAAGAAACCTAGCAGAAATATTATATGCCTCGAGCGAAAGTGTATTCCCAGGTGTAGAATTTGGAGAAGTTAAAAATGTGAAATCAAACTAAAATACGTCAAATTGACAGATCTGGTCTGCAGATATTTGAGCGCTCCGAGTGAGAATTTTTCATGGACTAAAAGGCGGCAAAATAAATTTTTTTTTTTATCACTATGTCTCTTTATTGCACAAAGTTTGAAATGCTTTTCACTACATAACAAAATATAAAAGATTAATAAACAAAATAAATGTAGCCAAAACTGGTCAAAATTTCTGCAACCAGTGTATTGCATTCTCTTTCAAGCTTAAATATTAGTAGATATGTATGTTAGGGCAGGTACAGGGGCGCACCCAGGAATATATTTTGGGAGAGGTTTTTACCTCTAAAGACATATCACCAGAAAATACTGAAAATTCGCTTTATGCAAATTTTATGTACAGTTTCTATGTAATAATTAAAATTAACTTCTTAAAGTTTCATAGATTGCACTTTATTTGCATAAAATTAAATATTCATTTTTTATTATTTCGAATACGGAAAAAATTAACTGAACTTGTATTTTTATTATGTATGTATCCCAGCAAAAAACACGATTACCACAGAAACGAAAGTGGAAATGAGCTAGGCGATGGGAATCGCTTACCGCTTCGCTTCAAGAAGGCCTTATTTTAACATGGGCATGTCATTGGAGGTAAGCCCTTACCCGCAGCATTACCTTCAAACGAAGGGAGAACGCATGGATAAACAGAATCCGGAGAAGCGAACAAAGAATGCCTTACAGAGAAACTAATGTAGAATGCCTAGATAAGTACATACTTATTTATATTAAATTGAAATCAGAAAATGTCTTAAAAGGTTAAAATTAATTAAAATTTTTATAAATCAGCGTACATATGTATGTATTTAGGTATTTAGATTTTCTTTAAAATCGGTATGTACATACATGCATATTTAATTAAGCTTAAAATTGTACTTCCTCACTCTTGTACGTCACTTCATTGACTGACTTCAACTTCGCTGCAAATTGAACAAAGCAAAACATGATTTTTATGCGAGACAAATTTCCACAGAAAGTAACGGTAGAAAAAGAATTTTTGGATATTCATTCCATTTTTCAGCTGACTACGATGCAGCATTCTACTTTGCATTCCCTGAAATGAAGCAAAGAAGCGAAACAAATAAAATATTGTAGGACATTCTACTTTGCATTCCCGGAAATTAAGCAAAGAAACGAATTAAAAAATAAATATTATAGGACATTCTACTTTGCATTCCCCGAAATGAAACGAAGAAGCGAGATAAATAAAATATTTGCATTACTGGCAATGCCTAAAAGAAGCGAAAAAATTCGAAGGCATTATAACGCTATGCCTTCTAGAACACGTTACCACTAAAAGCGATTACCGATTTTTTGCTGGGATGTAGCTCATTTTGGTGGAACGAATTCGAAGTTGGCAAATTAAATCTTCGAATCCTTGTTGTAAGTTCATATCAGTGGTAAACTCTTTTAGGCTGTAAAGTGTAAAACACAACATTAATAGAGTATGCATTGCATATTTTTAGGACAATGTTTTCATTCTATCAAAATTTCTTAAATCTGTTTGCAGCTCTCAAGAAAAAAATGCTCGTTTATTTATTTCTTCTAGAAAATTTACAGCAAAAGGAAAGTGCTTGTTCAAGCAATACAATCATAAAAGATATTTCTTGTGATTTTTCTTGAGAGCTGGATTCTAAGCTTTAAGGTATTTGCGGTTTTAGCTTTAGGGGGGGTTTGAACCCCAAAACCCACCCCTTGTGTGCGCTAATGGGCGGGTAATTTTGTTTTTTACTATGCACGCATAGCATAAGAGCATTCTACGTGTAATTCTAAGCAAATTTGCTGGGTGGAAAATCAATTTGGAGTTTGCCAATTTGAGAAAATTGGTTTCGAAGAAAATGTGAAAATTTTCTGATGGAAGTCTTAAGAAAAAGATAAATGCAGAAATGGATTACTCATACCAAATCACCCCTTACATCATATTTTTATACTTAATTTAAGCACTTTTTTCCAACACTACAGCCAAAATTCTAAGAAACCTATTTTCGCAGCTGGTTTCTTCTTCAAATTTGCTTAGAATTACACGTAGAATCCTTCTGTGACATTCGCGCATAGGCAAAAAAAAAATCCAACACAAATTGATCCGCCCTAATGTACATATGCATGTACATACATATGTTTGTAAGTAGTATGTCAAAACAATACGAAAAACTCAACACCCTATTATTGTCTCATGTTGCTCTTTGTTTTTCATGCCATTATTGTACTGCGCTTTGCCACCCAACCAGCCCAGTGTGCAGCAATGGTTTTGTTGCTATTATCTCTTATCTATAGGCGTTAGCAATTGTTCTCGTTGTTACTCGCTTGGAAATGTTTTTCTTTAAAAATGCCCTAACCAGCCACACTGGAAACCAGTGCTAGTCTCACTATTGCTCAGCGTGTATCGAGTAAGCTCGCGACAATCTGTTTGCTCAGTGAACGATCTACAACGATCAGTGGTCACAACAGTGTCTACGAATGAAACGACGCTTTGCACAGACAATATCATCAACAGCTTTTTCTGCGTGCTATCTCTCTGCAAAAATCTAACCACAGCAGATTTGTTTTGGTTTTTTTTTTTATAAATAATAACTACATATATATAATAAGTTATACGTTTTACTAAACTCTTTTTTATCAAAATGGATATGGGACATACGCATGGTAATGATACATCGGCAGACGTAGCTTCTTGCCCTATGATAATGGTGGTAAGTTAATTAAATAAAAATGTACATAAGTATTTGTGTATTGTACACATTAAAGCGGGCATATTACTATGTATGTACATTAGACGGTATCACTCGCTATACAAAAAAAAAATAAAATCGGTACTGTTTTTCCATTGGAATTATAAAATCTATTGCATTTTAAGACGTCCACCAAAATATATTGGAAAAATATTAAGATTTAAGCAAGCTGGACCGATTTGAAAATAACTTCTAAAATGTAGTTTTTTATGAATAAAAATAGTTTCTTAAAGATGTTTTTTTTTAGAAAATTCCTTCAAATGACCAAACCGATTAAGCTTAAAAAATTTACATAAAAATATTAAAAAAAAAATAAAAAAAAATTGGAACGGAATCGTAATAATAAGATTTTGGATGCTGTTTTTAAGAAATTATTTTTATTCATAAAAAACTCCATTTTTAGAAGTATTTTCAAATCGGTCCGGCTCACGTAAATCTTAATATTTTTCCGAAATATTTTGGTGGACGTCTTAAAAAATAATAAATTTTGTAATCACTGCGGAAAACCGCCACTTTTTTTGGTGATGCAGTCTAATGTGCATACATATGTGTGCACATATATGACGTAGTAGCTAACTTTATGTTAGAATAGGCAAAGCTGAGCTTTTAGTTAGCTGAGAGTACGTGTGTTTATTAAACACTGGAATTATCTCTTGCTTTTTGGCTTGGCATATCAAAATCACTGCTTGCCTGCGGGCTATCGGTCATTCGTTGGACTTTCATATATGTATGTACGTATTTCTGGAAAGAAATAAGTTTGGAAATACATACATACATACATACTTTTTAAGCTTTCAACAGGTTTAATAAAATCTTTGTCATAATTGACGAACTATGCAATTTTCGAAATGCAATTGTTTGGCATGAATGCTACATATCGTCACCTGAAGTGTAAAAAGCCGTAACTAGCAATCAATTTAAAATTCACTTTTTGACTGATTATGACTTATTTCATCAAATTACAACTCCGCACGTCGTTTTATGCAAACAAAAAAAATTATTCGTTACGACTTGTTTCCACTTCACTGACGATGCTTGTTACAACATTTTGCATTTTGTGTGACGATATACCCACAAAATGAAATCGAGGCTCATGTTTTCGAGTTAACAATATTCTTATATCAGTGTTGTGCAGAACAAAGGCAACGATTGGCCACACAATTTTGATTGTCACTTAAAAAATAGAAGTGCAAACTTATTTACAAATTTGCATTCACAAGCATTGTGTATAATTTGTAATTTTTGTTTTTCGGTCTGTACTCCGATCGGAATAGATTTACGCCGGTTTTGGAAATTTGTTTAAATCCACTCGTCTATTCCGCGTGTCTTAAAACCTTCGTGCCAATTCACGAAAGAAATTTTAGTGAAAAATTAATTTAATTTTCAGAATTTTATATAGAAATTAACAGAAAATAAAAAATAATTAAAAAATTAAAAAATAAATTGCTGGTAAAATCGACTATAAAAATTAGAAATAATAAATAATATTTAGCTTTTACTTTTTCGATTAAAAATAATGATTATTTTATGATTTTTATTTTTACGCTCAAAGATAATAATTCATATTCAATTTTATTTTTTCGCTTAAAATAATGATTATTCAACAAACTCAAAAGCTACACTAGCGTGATTTCCGACATATTCTTTTCTCAAATAATAAAATGAATAAGTTCCAAAATTTTTAGGTCATAATTTGAAACAATAAAAAAAAAAACTCAATTAGAATTATATGGGCAATTCTCACAAACTTGGAATTTTTTTGTGAATTTTTTATTTTTTTAACCGTGAGCGTATACGATCCTTTATCTGCTAGAATACAACATCCAACGTGGTGCAACGTTTTAAAGCAATGCACCATACGTTTTTAACGTTTCTAAGCGTTTTTCTTTTTTGGAAATTGATAGTGGGCGTAATTTTAGTCCGATTTCGAAAATGTTCAACATATAGCTTTCTTATGCCAAGGTCAATGATTGTACTGAGTTTGTTACAAATTGATAAATCGGTTAACGAGATACACATACAGTGAAACAAATAAAAAATGGGACGCAGCATTTTAGTAAGTTTTGGCTATTTTTCTTTAGTTTATTTAATGTTTATTAATTTTTTATGAAAGTATCGGTGAGTACTTAACAAACACGATTTCAGACTTTATGCAAAAAATATGAAAAATCTGCAAAGTTTGACCAAAATTTCCAACTTCTTGACCAGCACCTTTAGACAAAATTGTGGTATTGAGTTTTGTAGCAAGTGGGTCCCGAATTAACCAAGATTAATATTTTTCAATGATATTCAGGCAGCGCCGAGATTTGTAGTCGAAAAGAAAATTTTGTTGCAAAATTCCAAATAGTTTTTTTTTTTTTTTTAATCAACAATTGAAAATTTTGTTATGTTGTATTGTGTTATAGATTTTTTTTCTTTGAAAGTAAGTGTCCAAATGAAAAAATTTTATGGTTGCAGATTTAAAAAACATTAAACTATACAATGAAATTATTTGCGTTACAAATATAATATTTTTTTTTGCTTTTCAAGAATTTTTTTATGAAAACTTTAACTTTAATAAATTTTTGCACAACAACTTATGTAATAAACATTTCTGCATTTATCTATGAAAAAAAGGTGCATTTCGATATAGTTTGGTCGAGAATGTATTTTTATTTGCCAGGGTGGGCGCCCGACTTCCGCGGGCCTGCGAAAAAAGTGTTCAGTGATCCTTATGTAACGAAAGCTCTTGTTTTGCAACTTTAGTTAGGAAATTATTAGAATACGGATCTATTGTTTGGAATCCCTGCTACCAAATTTATTCAGAAAGGATTGAATCAATTCAAAAATAATTCTTACTTAATTTTAACTGGGATTCAGAATAGAATCTCCCACTTTACTCTTGTCGTAAAATTAATGACTGAGATGGTTAATAGCTCGTTCCATTTGGCTGAAGATTGAGTAGTTTTAGATTCCTAAACTTAACTAACACCTGCTTGCACGACAAGACACAAAACAAAAATCATACGTTATGTTGACTACGTCTCACCTGTTGGTTGGGCAGAAGGAGGGTAAAATCGTTGGGATTAAATCTGGATAAACTATTTTCATCGAAAAATGCTGTGGTTCTTCTCTCAGTGTGAAAACGAGTTTTTTACCTGCTGAATTATAGATTTTACCGGCAGTATTTCACTTTCAAAGCAGGATGACAGCTTCTCTGAAGGACATCGATATACGCGTCCGGATTAATAATTCCCGAAATAACATCTAAACATGTTTTGCCACACCAAGATTAATCACCACAATGTAGCCTTTCCTCCTGCACACTGTTGATTCGGCCAAATATACAATCCCATTGGGATTTTTTTCAAAGCGTGTCACATGCTTTAATTTGGAAGTTTCAAAAAGGATCTTTCATCGGAAAATATATATATATAAATTTTTTATCTTTTGCAGTACAATTTGTGCGCTGTTTACACCACTCTAGCCTTGCCCCGAAAATATTAAACATATTTCTTCTTCTTGTTTGGCACTGTGCCCGCCTAACTGCCATCCCTAAATTGGCGCGTTAAGCGCCAAGCAACTGTCAAAAATCCGCATGCCCATACAGTTTGTATGAATAACGTGGCGCCGAGCAAACGGAAACGCCGAGCAAACGGAATTTTCATTTATGACAGGGCATTACGTGTTGAAGTTGGATGCAAACGACGGAAAGAAAGGGAAAGGACAAAAAAGTGAAAGTGGGAAAACGCGCCCAGACACTCGATGTCAATGGAAAACGCAACGCTTAGCACTCCAATTTAGGGACGGCAATAAGCACTTTTCGCCGAGTTTAATAAATCGTTGCGCTTCTCTTTTGTGTCACCTAACGCCAATTAGAAATTGACTAGTACTTGGACTTCACCCATGGCACAATAAACAGGTGAAGTAATAAAACCACTTTCACGCGTTATTTTTTGACATTTGGTAATTTTATACAAAACTTGTAAAGAGAAAATTTGGAATAAGAAAGTGTCACCTGGCATAAAATCAGCATTTTTTAAAAACATAATCATGTTCCAAATCAATTTAGGTTTAATTATGTACTTCTAATGGCGAAACTTTTCACAATTCGAATTTGAAACTGCACGAGCTCAAGAGTCCTTGACTTTCATTTCTGACATGACCACGGCAAAAATTTCGAAATTTAAGTTTTGCAGGCAAAAATTTTCTTTTTGACCTATTGTGCCTTGCTGTGAGTTTGCTTGTTTGAGTTTTATTCAGATGCACTGATAGTTCCAGTCCAATTATTCACAGCCTTTAGGTGAATGCCGTATATACAGTGACGGTAAAAAGTGAATGGATGGTGTTTTGTTTTTAATATTTCAATGTTTTACAGGTTTAAATTTTTTGTTTTTTTTATATAAAAATATGGTCCATACTTTAACAAAAACCATTCAATTCAAACTTTCAAACTGTTAACAGAATTTGGAATAATCCCACAACTTTTTATATAAATTTTGAGCTTTTTAATCACAATTTTTACAAAAGTTTTGGGTATGCAGTTACAAGACTAATAAAATTTCGGCAAAACAAGCGCAAGTTTCGAGAAGTTAAGAAATCGCATCGATTTTTAATATTTTATTTTGTTTTTACGGCGTTTTGCACTTTTTTCTATACAAACATGAATTTCTTGTGGAAGAATATGCGCTAGACCGTTTGCAAAATAAATTTAAAAAAATCAAACCCAGTTTCCCTAAATTGCCCTATATATGTATGTATGTAAAAAAAATATCAAAAAGCCCTCAATACAAAAAAAAAACATTTTTAAACACAATGCGATTTTTTAGCTGTTTAAGCTTGCACTTATTTTACTAAAATTTCATAGGGCTTATAACTGCATACCCAAAAATGTTATAAAATTTATTTTTAAATATGTCAAAATTTTTATGAAAATTTGTTGAATTTTTCTAAATTCTGTATAAATGAAAAAAAAAATATTTTTTGTTAAAGCATCAACCCAAGGTTGCATCACCCATACTTGTATAAAAAAATAACAAAAAATTCATTGTGAATATTAAGAACAAAACACCTATCATCCACTTTTGATCACCACTGTATAAGAGAATATAAGCACATACGCATGTATGTACATAGCTACAATCTGACTGAACTGAAAATGAATTTGTTCTACAAGTCCATAAGTGATCTTCCTTCAGCACCTTTTTTGCAGCTTAATTGATAGTTACAGTGTTTATTTGCTCAATAATTTTCATAGCACCATTCATAACACTAATCTTCAAAATATTTTCTTATCTAAAATCCATAGTTCCATGGCGGACATTGTGAGCGCATTCTTTGGAGGAATTGGGTTGCCAGTACCTATGTAGAATTCGCACTATCTTGCTTAGCATTCGTTGTAATGGGTATTCTCTATGAAACATTGAAATTTTTGCGTCAACAACTGAACAAGCGGGCTGTCCGAAAAGAAGCCGAAGGCGCAACTTTGGACTTGCAGTTAAATCACAGCGCTGATAATTCATCAGGGCCGATGAAGTATAGTTCTAGAATAGCTTTAGCCGAAATACGAGTAACATCGAAAACGTATTGGCGATTTCTTGTAACATCGACGCACATCATAACATCGCTTTTATTTCTTATACAAGTCGCTCTCTCTTATGTGTTAATGTTAGTTTTCATGAATTATAACTATTGGTTATGTTTGTCAGTCGTTTTAGGATTAGGTTTGGGATATTTCTTTTTTGGTTGGAGCCAACATGATGCTTATGATAATGATTGTTGTCATTAGAAAATATGTATTTCAAAATAATCTGTAACAAAATATACTCTACACAACAATAAATAACTGCAAATTACTAACAATAATTTTTAGAAAAATGTATGTATGTAGGTGAATTGGCGATTTTTTACGTTTTATGTCCATATGTATTAGGCATGTACTCGTATTTAAATTTACAAATATTTAGTATAAAAAAGTGTCTCTACTCTAAATTTTACATTAAAAAAGTAATAATAAATAATTTTGATCTTCAACTAAACAAGTAATTTTATTTTTCAATACGATTAAGTGCCTACATATATGTTATACATACATACAAATATACATGAAGCTCATAATTGCACTGCAAATACTGTTGTCGATAACTTTACATAAGTACATACATATGTACATAAGCTTTCAGATATGTATGGTATATATATTTGTACGTTTATTTATAATCTGCCATAGAAATTGCGACAATCTTACAAAGTGATTAATTCTCTGCGACTTACGAGGCTCCATCTCATGGCTTTAAGCCAGCAGTGTCATTGTATTCACTGTACATAAAATGACTATTGCAAAAGGCATAATGATTGTAAAAGCAAAATGAAGCAATCATTTAAAGAAATTATTCATTGCAGGGATGCCCATTCCATATCTCATTTGAGTTCACCTGCTGAGTATAAATTTATATGTATGTATATCCAGCCATGCTCTAAAAATCGTACATGTAGTATATACGCTGGCCGGGAAACAAATAGGAACACGACATTTTGAAAAGCTTTATTATTTTTTATAAACATATAGCTCACTATTTAACAAAAAGCATGTATGCCAAAATTTCAAACTTTGTGCAAGATTCATAAAAGTGTTCGACGAATTTCAACAAATGTTCATAAAAATTTCAAACTTTATATTGAGAATTAAAAGAAAAATCCTCCATATAAAAAAAAATTTGAGCATATCTTGTATGGAAGAAAATGTGTAGCACCGTGAGTAAAAAAAAAATCCCAAAATTAACGGTAAGGCCTGCCTACCTCTTTAAAACTTGCACTTTATTGTACTAAAATTTAATGGGATACAAAAGTGCGTGCCAACATTTTTTCTTAAAATTGTGATTAAAAAGTTTGAAATGTTGATGAAACTTTGTGGAATTTTCAAAATTTTTGTTCGAAATTCAATCCTCATTTAAAAATTAGGTGTACCGTTAATTCCTTCATAATCCAATTATCCGATCTAAACAAAGTTAGTGGGTGACCACCCTTAAGGTACCACCTTTCCGACGAAAAAGGGATTAACATCAGGATTGTACACTTACACAAATTTTAAAATTTTTACACTTAGGGCCAAATTCACAGTGCGATTCTGAGTTAACTACGAACTGTGAATTTGGCCCTTACACTGTAAGTAACTGTAAATATTGTAAACAATTATAATATATTGTAAGTACAGTTACAGTAAGTAATTACAATTATTTACAACAATTTACAAGTAAAGAATTAGTGTAAATAATGTAAATATTTTATAGGCACCACCCTGGCTGAAACACGTGGGTTTTCGCACCGAGACAATATTTACCAATATTTACATTGTTTACAATTCTTTACAAATGAACATTATTTACACCAAAAATATCACCCTGTAAATAATTACATTATTTACAAGTAAAAAATTGTAAATACGATCCTTCATAAAAAACGTATTTTTTGAAGTTAATTCTTGCATGGGTACAAACCAGCATACTCCAATTTTTTTTTTTAATATTAACATATGCACTGCAGGTCAATAGATAGCACATTCCTTTGTTGACATGTTTTTTTTTTTTTAATTTTCATCAAATTTTAAAAACGGATTCACACGTAGAATATACTACATTTTTATAAAAAAATAATGAATATTAAACAAAAAAAGGAAAAGTGTTTATATTGAGGATTAAAAGGGTGTACTATTCAAATGACTAGGAGTGTATGTATACACTACGTGTCAACAACAACACTGCATACTCAAAACCTTTCTAAGAAATCGGAATAAAAAGCTCGAAAATTGTATCAAAGTAAACTAAATTTTTATAAAAAATAACTAAAATTAAATAATATAAAGATAAAATGATAAAAATTGTCTTATAATTATGACACGGGGTGTATATCCATGCAAAGATAATTGTGTTTTTATGTTTTAATTTTGTAACATCGTTTTCACCTTATCTTATAGATATGCGAAAATCAGCGTTGCCTATTTCAAAGTTAAAGTTATCTTCAGCAAGTTAGGCATGGGTAACACTGCGATGCGCGGCGCCATTGCGTTAACACCGTAGTCGGAGTTGCCGCGCCGACACCAATATAAGAAAAGCGATAGCGCCATTAACACCAAGAAATACATGAGACTCACCCACACACACACCCCTATTGCGAGTGTCGACTAGTAGTAGATAAACAACTATTATTCGATTATCGATTATCCATCGTATTTGCAATGTCGTTTTCTCGTTCAATAAGTGAGTGTAAATAAGTTTAAGTCGAACATCCTTCTACAAACAAATAGTTGTTGAAGGATGAGCGACTAAAAACTGTTTGCAGTCGCTTATTGAACGGGACATCGACATTCACAATACCATGGAAAAGCAATAATCGAATAATAGTCGTTTATCTACTACTAGTCGACATCCGCAATAGGGGTGACAATTCGCTATAATTCTTTGACAAATGACATGTACTTTGTTTTTGCCTTTGAGTGGTGAGAACGCCAGAAATTGATGTATCTTGGCAATTAAAATCTTTTACTCAAGAATGATGACAATATCGTGGCATTTACTACAATGCTAGCTATTAAATTCGGTGGGCGGTACAAGCGTTGTTCAGCACCGAAAATTAAAGAAATAATAGATTCCACTGTATTGTGTATGACATTTAGGGGATTCTCTTAAGCTCGTAAAGTCTTAAACCGCGTAAAAATCGTAAGTTTACGAGGATTTTATGGGAACGCCCCCTTTGTGAAAGTAGACTATGCTAAATTTTTATAAAAGATTCTCACTCTTTTGTCTTCAATTATTGAATTAAAACTTTAAGCATAGATACCAATGAATGTACGCATATTATATATGTATATATATATATATTTACTAACTAGTTCTGTAACTTTTTGTTTTCAGTTTCATGGTGGACATTGTGAACGAATTTTATGGCGTAATTGGGTCGCCAGTACTGTTGTGGAGTTTGCCTTCTCTTGTGTTGCTTGGTTTTTTATCGCTTTCATTTATGAAGCATTGAAGTGTACACGCCAGCAATTACACAAACGCTCAGTGCAAAAGGCAGCAGAACGTATGGCCGAAGAGGAAGCGAAGCGGGCTACCCATCCAGCCGGTTGTCCACATGCACCAGCTCCTTTGCCAGAAATCAGAAGCAAAACTTACAGAGACCGTCTTTTTTCAATAGATCACATAATACAAACGCTTTTAAATGTAATACAGGTCATCATATCCTATCTTCTGATGTTGGTCTTCATGAATTTTAATTATTGGCTGAGCCTGTCTGTAATACTGGGTTTAGGTTTTGGCTACTTCTGTTTCGGTTGGATTAGAGAGCAAAATACTAGTACTGAATGCTGCACTTAAGACTGGAGGGTATAACTACTATGTACGAAAACTAACTGAGCTCGAGTGGTTGTTACATTTTAAACAAATATTGTTATGTCGAACTTTTAATGTATTTTATCTAATTTTATATCTGTTCGGAAAGATATAAGTTTTGTGGTAAATTTATATTAGAAAAATAAATTTGTTGTATAGTTTATTATATATGTATATACTGTTTGTATGTAATCCAAAAATGCATGTGAAAAAGTAATGTCGGAAATTTTTATGCCCTCACCTCCTAGGATTATTCTGTACCGAAAAAGATATAACCCAATTTTTTTTTATTTTGAAATCGAAAAATATTTAGAGGTCGCTCATAGCGCTCAAAATTATGTATTTTATATGGGGAAAAAACACTTTTCGTAGAAATGGTATAGCATTCTTGACAATCAATATTTTTCGACCGGAAAAACTTCGTTTCTCTTTATTAGGCTCCCAATAATTGGGAATTCACAATTGGATGTTGTTATTGTAAGTCTCCTGAAGAGAGTCAGAGTTCTCCGATCGAAAAATATTGATATTCAAGAATTCTATACCATTTCTACGAAAATTTGTTTTTCCCATATAAAATACATCGTAAACTTTGAGGGCTCTGAGCGACCCGTAAATATGTTTTGATTTCAAAATAAAAAATAGTGGCATATTTTTTCAATATAGAATAATCCTAGGGGATGAGAGCATTAAAATTCCAACTTTTTTTTATTTTGGACCACCCTAATGTGTACACATGCTGGTACATTTCAACTATAAACTTGTATATTGCACATTATAATTAAAGCAACAGACGTTATTATCTAAAAAAAAATGTATATTTTTTTAATGTTATAAATTTCGATGTTATATACTAGTTTTAGAAAATACAAGACTGTAATGAATTACAAAAATATAAACTCAAAATATCGGAGTGCCAAAAAAGCAATGCGTTTAATCTCAAAAATCTGTAATAGAGATGTACGCCGTTAAGTTTGAAACACATTGGAAGCGACGGGCTACGGACCACAGCTGTCATATTATTTTAACATGTACTCTTATGTGAATAACTATTTTGGCGACGACACGGCAACACCGCGACTAGCCAAAAATGTAGCTGTGGCCAGATTAAATCTAGTTTTATTTTACCAGCGACAGATAAGATTCTTCCTCTTCTTTAATGTCAAACTAAAACAAATGCCACGTTCAAAAAAGATTTTGTAGATAAAACCTTATTTTCATCTCGCGTGGTGATGGTGTTTTCGATGCGTTTAGAGCTTTGATGCGTTTGTCATTTCACGAAATCATTTCACAAAACGTAGTTAAAAATGCCTGCATAATTATCATTTCATGTATTCAATTCGTATATGTAAGGCCAATTTCAGACACTAACATTTTTATTATTTAAATGCCATTTAACTTTAAAAGTTTATTTAAATATGCCAGTCAAGTGGCAACACTGTTTCTTGTTCCATGAAATTGTTGTTGCATTTGTTCGTTTGTTTACATTTTGTGCTGAACAGCTGATTGTTGTTTGGTACAAACACAGGGTTGCATATCTAATATTTAAATATACTATTAAGCGCAGTTTATGCATACATATATATGTATGATCTGAAAATGAATTCTTGAAATTATTTAACAATATACAAAAACGTGGTTTTGGTCGAAAATGGATGCACACTTATCTTAGAAAATGCATTGTCTTCAGTTTTGTATAAAGAACAAGATTCCACAGCGAAATTTTATTTAAATTAAAGTTTAAAATAGATATACGACAACAAGGAAGGAAGAATAAGCGAATTTGTATACCCGGCGCTGCTATCAAATATCGTAGTTTCAACGTGCTCTAAACTACCTTTGCATGATAAGTAGAGGTGTTTTTTTCTCGATTTCAAACGGCTTCGATAATATGTTGAGTTAGACTTAATTGAACCAAGTTTGATAGAAATCGATAAAGTGGTTACCGAGCTACAGCATTGTTGCCATAAAGTGGGCGGTGTCTTCACGAATTCCTAAAGTCTATAGCAGTCTTATTTATTGTTAAAATATTGTTATAACTATTAACTAGGAGTTAATTAGCGTCCTCAGTAGTTCTGCAATTTATCGTTATACGGGAAGCGGGTATAATTTTAATCCGATTTGAATAATTTTCAACGAATTGCATTTCCGTACCAAGGTTATTAAGTCCACCGAGTTTCGTAGAAATTGATAAATCGGCCATAGGGAGGCCACGCCCATTATCCAAAAATGTATAATAATCCAATTTTACTGCTAATTTGTTATTGCAATCATCGATTTTAGGTGAACTAGCTTCAGTAGTTACTGATTTATCACAATTTTTGTGTTGCTGTAAATTACCGTTATATGATAGGAGGGCATGGTTATTGCTCGTTTTCAAAGATTTTCAACAGATTTCTTAGGTAGACCCTAGGCAAAGCCCGTACCGAGTTTGCTAAGGATTGGTGAAGCGGCTACTAAGATACAACATTTCATCAAAAGTGGGCGGGGTCGAGCCCATTTTGCCAAGAATTTCACATTAGTATTACATAGTTTTTACCAAAATTCTACCTCACATGCTAATTTTCAACAATTTCGATACAATTTCAGTAAGAAATATCGTTGCTACTGCATTTTTCGAAAATGTCGTTATATGAGAAGTGGGCGTATTACAGTACGATTTCGCCCACTTTCAATATCATCCTACCTTGCATAAAGGGCAACCTACATACCAAATTTCGTTGAGAAATCTCAATTTTTGCTCGAATTATCGTGTACACGGACGAACGGACGGACAGACAGACATTGTTTAATCGACTTCTCTATTCATTCTGAGCATTTATGTATGTATACATTTGTCTATATCTATCTCGATCCGTTTTGGCTGTTACAAACAACCGTTATGTGCACAAAGTTATAGCACAAGTGCGCTCAGGTACATATAAAATGAAAAAAACCCTTGTGCTCATATACCCGTAGTTGCATATTAAACGTATACGCCCCGTAGCACCATACGCTTCCCGTACTGCAGGATTTAATCAGAATTTCGTCCGAGGTCGTTCTGTGCACATACACAAGTCTAGAATATCAACAATTTAGCGTTGCAAAAACCAAAATTTGGCTCGATAGAACTTTTTGTGCTGATTTCAACCCTACCAAAATATAGGTACATATGCACATATATGTATGTGTATTCATACATACATATGTAAAAACTAATTAAGCTCCAACTCCAATTTAAGTGTCGAACAAAACGTTACATCTATTCATAGTCGCATTTATGGCAAATGCAAACTACTTTTAACTTAGCTTTACGATGCAACTAAGTTGGCTGTTTTAAATATGTATGTATGTAAAAAAATTTCAGATAATAAACAACAGATTCACATTACGGGCATACATTTATTTATTTATTACCCCGATTTTATCAACTCGCTTTCCTTTTATTAGTTATTTGATTGTTTTGCTCTATTTATTATTTTTAAAACTTTTTGAAAGCTGACTATTTTTAGTCTTCGAATTTATATATCTATAGTACAGATCTCATTATAAATACATACATATGTATATTTCATATGTAATTTTCATAGAGAATATTCACTTTGTCCCCTGGCACCGTAGTAGTTTGAAAATTTCTTGGTGAAGTGTTGTCAGAAATTATTTTCAAATACTAATACTTATTGTCTTCGTAACAATAATAATAATAAGATTCACAAAAAAAGGCTAGCCTTGTCTCAGAAAAAATTAAAATTTGAAAATTTGTTGAGTAGCATATCGATTTGCAACAACCATTCCTGAGGAAAGCCTNTAAGATTCACAAAAAAAGGCTAGCCTTGTCTCAGAAAAAATTAAAATTTGAAAATTTGTTGAGTAGCATATCGATTTGCAACAACCATTCCTGAGGAAAGCCTCTGATTTATAAACATGCTTTTACAACGGTTAAGACAATTGCTTTACAAAGTTTATCCATCAGTTCAATCGCTTATCCTTGATATCCCTTTAGATATTTAAGCAAAATTTTGACAGCGTCTAAGTAGTTTAAAGAACTACCGAAGCTATGTTATTGGTAAAATTCTGTCCATACCAGTAAACAACGGTAATTTTGAAAGGGTGATGGGGAGAGAAGAATTGGGTTTCGCACTTTGTGAAATGAAGAAGTGGAATAAACCTTCAATTTATACCCACTATTTTATTGGATTTTGATAATATAGTAGATTACGCTCCCCAACCGAAAAGATCTCTGGCTTTTATATTATTCCAATTAGGCAAGTCTGGTCGTGAACGAGTGGTCGATCTTTTTTAATGTTTAGGTTTGCATTATCAATACTGGACGCTCAATTCGATATTTTTGCATGGTCTTCCAAATCAGTCAATGAATTTTAGAAAAATAATTGATAAATTGAAACCAAAGCAAAGTCTGAGAGTCACATTAAAGTCTATGATTCAAATGTAAACATCGACTAAGGTCTATTCTACAGCTAGTAGAGCTAAAGGCTTGTGGAGAAATAAAAAATAAAAAGTTACTTTACAAAAGTCACAGATTTAGATTTTAAAAGTTATTTATTGTAATGCAAGGTAAGTAACGTTTTTAAATAGTAAATCCAAAATTGTTCACCAAATATATAAAAATAGTTGCAGACTGAAATTATAATTGGGAGTTACTATTTATATGTATGTACAATTTATTGGCTTTTTAAGCTTTTTAGGTGCCTATTTTTAAATGGCATACGTTTATTACAGAATTTTCAGTATGTATGCAGTTAATAGTCAAGTAATGTTTATTTATAATTATATTTATATTTAACATTTTACATTTAAAAATAAAATATCAATAAAAATAAAAATTAAATTTGCAATTAAATCTATATCCATATGAGTATATTTGTAGACTACATATAACGTAATGCTATATACAGATGGTATGTACATAAATCATTTGTGTCTGTTGTCTTAGACGCAAATTGTTGGGCGGCCCAACAGTTGCCAGCAGTTTCGTAGCAGTTGAGCTAAACAGCTACGTCTTATGAATGCGCCCATTATGTATTTATATAGACTATACATTTATTTGTTTATATATATGTACATAAGTACATGTGTGTATGTTGGTATATATTTCATTCTGAACGTGGTAAATCAGTTTGGATTTGGAAACTTTTCTAAACTTTAAAAGCTTAAATAAATGTTTAAAGAACTTGAAACGTCAACCAACTATTTTTTAGCACTAGCTGAACGAACTAGATCTTATCTGTCAAATTTAGAACTAATTCGGAACTATCGAAAAAGGCTTGCAGCGGGGCCTTATTTACTTTACATAGATATGTATTCGGCGGGGATTTTTTCANTCTGTCAAATTTAGAACTAATTCGGAACTA
This sequence comes from Rhagoletis zephyria, assembly GCF_001687245.7. Lineage (NCBI taxonomy): Eukaryota > Metazoa > Arthropoda > Insecta > Diptera > Tephritidae > Rhagoletis > Rhagoletis zephyria. The sequence goes on from NW_016161260.1 coordinate 51,636, forward strand.
TCGAAAAAGGCTTGCAGCGGGGCCTTATTTACTTTACATAGATATGTATTCGGCGGGGTTTTTTCATTTAAATGCACTTTCATTCAAAACAAAAGTTTGTGTTAACATTTTAACAACTTGGGACCGTCTGTAATCAAACCAATAACAGCGAACACCTCTGCAAAGTCAGAAAAAAAAAGATTTATCGCCAACCAGTACTGGGTCTAAATTAACTAGAAGCGCACCAGTTCAGAATTAGAGATTTTCTCACAGGGTACGTACATCTATGTATGTGTGTTTGTAAATAGTGGGAACAGAAGAATTGTAATTTATGACCGCTGAAAACAACATATTTTTAGGCGCATAAATTCGATTTTTAGGCAATCCCAGAGAGAGTTTTTCTAGTCGCTAGTTTTAACTATTCTAATTGTTTTGCGAAACAAGAAGTAGCTGGCAATAAAATAAATACTTATTTAAACAAATTTCATATTTTTTTTCTTTAATAAATTGGCAATAATATTTTGAATGACAAATCAACAATATACTTGCATACGTACAATTATTACACATATATATTCAGATATTCTAAAATTGCATAGCATTGAATCTGCATATAAATATAGGCGCATATATACACACACATTACCAATTTTACTTATGAACTAAAGTGAAATTCACTAATGAGTTTTTCTTTACTCTTCTTCTAATAAGTATGTATGTATCTACCAACAACGACTACTTTAGCTTTGTTTCAGCTGCATCTTTTACGATATCCCCGTTCTCCCTCCTAAACTAATTCTCCTCCTAATGCAAATCTCATAATCCAGTCGCCCCAGCCGCCATCATGCCACCATGATGATGATGATGATGCATGCCGGTATTTTGGAAATACATATAGTAATTGTAGGGCTGTTGTGACGCCGCCGCTGCTGCCACTGCAACCTGTGTCGCTGTCGCCGCATTATTCGCCATGCCATCGCAATCATCGTTGCCTAGCAATTGTTGAGCTCCCGCGCCCATCATGCCGCCCATAGGTGATGGTGTCATTGGCAGTGCGGCCGGTAGTGTGCCCATTGTGTTGCCCACCTGACAGCTGGCGCGTAACGCCGCCGCCTGATGGTGCGCCAAAATGTCGCTAACCGAGTGCGATGAGGGCCAACAATGTGCCGCAGCTGCCGCGGCCGCTGCTGTACGCAACTGATGTGTGGTTTGTGTGGATTGCGGCGGTGAGGGACTGCCACAAGATACGGCCGTTTTCATGCTATACGCAGTATATGGCTGGTAAATGGAATTGTAGAGGTGTGGATGTGCGTGTACAGCAGCCGCAGCGGCGGCATGTTGATGATGCGCTGCTGTAGCTACCGCTGAGACGCTAGCATTATGTGCTGACGTATGATGATGTCCATGTGAATGTGTATGAGTGTGCGTATGGTGATGGGGTGAAGAAGTTGTGCTGTTTGCTGCCACCACGGCTACGGCGCTATGATGGTGATGTCCAATGGAGCCGAGTTTGTTACGCAATATTCGCGAAATCGAACTGACGCTGGGCACATTAGTCTTATCACAGATTCCTTCGGTAAGTAGACGGTCGCGGATCTCCCAAGCGAAAATACCGGGATCTCGCTGCTTGAGTTCGCGTATATAGTTCACCACTTTTGGGGTGGTGACGCGCGGCTTTGATCCGCCTATAGCGCCGGGTAGGATGGAGCCCGTTTCATGATAGCGTGCCAATATTTTCGAGACGCATCCGTGGCTAACTCGCAATTGACGGGAAATGTCGCAGGGTCGAATGCCGAGGCGCGCCAACTCAACAATACGCATGCGCGTCGCATTCGGTAGTGGGCGACCGTTCACAAACACTCCGCCAAGCTGATTCACTTCGCCATACTGTGGGCACTGATTTTCTGCAAATGGAAAAGTGAAACAAA